>NW_017536197.1:0-23857 GCF_001853355.1 Bactrocera latifrons | reverse complement strand
ACCGATGACATGTGCGAAATGTGGGTGAAATCGGTTCACAATCACGCCTGCTTCCAATATAACGCTATTTTGAATTCCATCTGATGCCTTCTCTGTATAGTACTCGTATATACATTAAGAAGCAAAACTTTACACAAATACAATATTTGAGATGAGGTATCCCTTGTGGAAAAATTCTCGTGAACGGACTATAACTTTTCAAGGTCCCTGATATCGAACACGAAGAACTCAGTGCCTAACCTAACCTAATCTAATTAATCTTACAGCAAAATAAAAAAATATGTAAATGACGGATAATGAAATCTCGATTATCAGTTTATCATGCAAGAGTATAAAATGTTCGGTGACACCTGAACTTAGCCCTTCYTTACTTGTTAAATGGACAGATATATTCATATGGAGCTCATAATTTCCATCTGTAGGTCAGAAATACATAGCCAAAAATTTCTTGAGCCTTACTCACTCTTGACAATCTGAATACTTAGCAAATGCAGGGTTTCTAGGGATGTGTGTTATTGATTTAATCGAGAAGCAATTCAATCCTGGTCAATTTCTTTAATGTTGTTACCTCCGCTGGCTTTTAAGTGTCATAACCAAATTTACCGAGGATTTCTTCAAATTTCTGGTACTTCCTTATGACATTCTCGATACTCGTTTCCAATACAAGTCAAAAACAAACATACCAAGAGTTGAAGCGAGGCTTTGAGTTTGTTCGTTTAGTGACATTATGATGGCAATAATAAATAAGATACATATGTATATTAAGACTTGCACGTTGTTCGTAACAGCCATTGTCAGTAATCGATTTAGCAATACTTGCCTGTCTGTCCGCCTATATATAAGTGAGCTAGTATATCAGTTTTTGAGAGATGGGTCGGAAATCGTGCATACGTCTATCTCTCATCAAGAAGCAGCTCATTTGACGATACCATCGATATCGGACAACTAAGTGACAACAAAGTGATGGATGGATCAGAACYTCAACTTCTTGTAGGAAAAACCTTTTTATTTTCAAAATATCTTTACGGAATTTGGCATAAATTATTATTCAGAGCCGATGATACTTTTGCACCCTTTTATGCTTTCTGCGGTGTAGCCAAAGTTAAGGTGTTTTCTTGCTATATTTATAAAAAAGGCACTCATTTTTTTTCTCGTAGTTGTGGTACTGGTAGACAATCTTTGGAGAGTTACGACCCGAAAGTCGTTAGCATAAATATACGACTGGTGCGTTAGAATATGCTATCTTTATCGATTGTCCAGTGAGAATTTCATAATATTTCATCGATTGGAAGTGAATTTATTGCGTTTTAAGTGTCAGTACGTTTGTGGGTTCATCATTGAAATTCATGGACATGGAATTGAACATCTTTAAAACATCGATTTATTGCATTTTCACCTAACATTTGGGCTTGCGAAAGGTGTGTGCATGGTTTGTTCCGCACAAATTGACTGACGGCCAAAAATTGCTCAGAACACAATATTCAAAGGACATCTTGTGACCGATTATTTGACCAAAAATCACATTTTAACCATTAACCACTCCCCGTATTCACGTGATATGGCACGGTGCGACTTCTTCCTTTTCCGAAAAATGCATTTTCAAGTGAAAGGAAAGAGGTCATTAAAAAAGCTTGCACCTACAGACTGGCTGCCTTACCGGTCATCGAGCTAAAACACTCGTTCGACATGCCTTTGGACCGTGCAAAAACTGTATTGAAGCAAAAGCAGACTATTTTGAATAAAATAAATTGATTTTGCCGAAAAACCATTTGTTCTGTTTTAAGTCCYGYCTACTTTGGAATGCATCTTGTAAACTTGTAAAGTGGTTAAAATAATCTTGTGGGGGTCACAAGAAAATACTATTTTACAAGGGACACACACATTTTTAATACACAGAGTTACTATTATCAGAAAAATATTCTCTCTGAATTTTGGTTGTATATTCCATACTCTGACCGATATTTTCGGAGTCCACATTTCCGGTATTTTGGGGCGTGAACAATTTTGTTTTGATTAGGGCAAGTTTTGGTGTAGTGCATATTTTTATCCCGCTAAATTARTTRATTTGCGTACTGGGAAGTGAAWGAATCAAATGGAAATTAAAWTTGTGTTGTGTGGAAAGTAGACGTGGTTGAGTCCGATGATTTTCACACTATGGCATAGGAATGTGGGAAGAATACCACGAACCAAATTTAGTCGAAATCGGGTCGCTAGATAGGTTCTTTTAMCAAAAAATGGGCGGTGCCACACATATCGACCAATTTAGACTCCGGATCCATTAAAGCCATTTCATACCACCTCGGAGTTAAAATTCAAGTCTCTGGCGTATTTAGTTATTGATTTATTGCGTTTTTATTAGTTTTGAACAGTAGATGAGTGAGATCAGAGGTTGGTGTTCTGTCTTTTCTTCTAAGTCTCAGTTGAATATAGAATCCCGATTGAGTGAAGTTTAAAAACTACAAATGTTTAGAAATTATAGGAATTCATCAGAATTCSAGATCAGTTCCCAACTTAGCAATGAGATGGGAACAACTGGTGYGAAATGAAATTTAATTTGAATCGAAATTTAGCTGATGACATATTACTTATCGCTATTATACTTCCCAGTATGAGCCAACATGAGCTCAATAATTTTAAATTTAATTTACTACAATACTCAAGCATATACTTTACTTATCAGCGAAGTAGCAAGTCAGGAAAAATAGTGAAGAAAATGCGTTGCAAATTCCGGTTGCTTCGCCACATTTCATCAGCCTCAAAATGCCTGCAAAACACATTAAAAACTTTTTAGTTGCAGCGCTGGTGGAAAAAAAGTTTTATTGAAAGCGACGAAGCGAGTAGTTTTCTTTTGGCAATTTGCTCAAGGAAAAATTTGTTTAGTTGGAAAAAAATATCACAACAAATCTTTTAAATAAATATATAAATATTTATGTAAATACTTCACACAATACTGCTTCTCAAGTTTTTTTTGTGTGCAATTTTCAAACCGTTAGCGGGCATATGCATTCCTCCGCTCCTTCCAAAGAGGCTGAGAGGTATGAAGAGAGGTTGGCTGTTTGAATTACCAAAATTACACAGGTGAGCAGCTCGATATGCACAATTTGTCGGTAAATATATATATATACATATATAAAGTTGATATAAAGTTGAAATAATGAAATACATTACTTAAAATTAAACTAGAAAATAAAAACAAAAAAAAAAAACCTGAAAAAGTTGTAAGAAATTTTAAAACTAAAATTTCACAATTGATTGTCAAACTATTTTAAAAAAGAAAAATTAAAAAAAAATATATATAAAAGTAATCGAATATCAACAAAAACAAAAGCAAAAAAGTTTCTTGGCAGCGGTGGGATTCGAACCCACGCCCCCGAAGAGACTGGTGCCTTAAACCAGCGCCTTAGACCGCTCGGCCACGCTACCGACATTTAAGATTATGTCAAATTGCACATATAACACTGATGTCTGCTTCACATCAATCTCTTACGAAAAAATTTTCCTAATATAATCTTATAACGGTATACCTTTGCATACTTCCAGGCGTTCATTAGAAGTTAGTGCTATATTACTAAGCATAATGCAGCTAAAAACAGGGGGGTGTTRATAAAAGAAAAAGTAGAAAATTTCGGACAATTATTCCATGATAACAGAAGAGAACATTGTTATAAGAAAAACACGCTCTCTCAATTTCAACATGACACCACTCCCGCATTGACTGATATTTGTATATTGTATACAGTAAACTATAAGGGGAAAAAGGGGATTATGGATCCGATTTTAAGCATTTTTGGTATGAAGACATATTGTTACCAGAAAAATATGCTTCTTAAGGTTCAATAAGATAACTCACGATATATTATATATGGTATACAGTCAGTCTTATATTAAGTACGTGGGGCTTATGGGAACCAAAGACCCGATTTTAGCATCAGAACACATTATTACCAATAAAAAAAAGTTCTTTAATTGTGATTGTTTTATCTGAGAGATTTTCCGGTAAAAAATTTCAAGCTTTAAGTTTAAAATGTAATGCACTGATATTGGTTGAAATTTTTCCAGTAGTTCGTGAAATATGAGATTTTACCAAAAAGTGGGAATGAGCTCCTATGACGCTCATTTGTGCCATATAAGCTGTGAAATTTAATGTTTCTCATTTACATATGTATTTACTTAGTGACTTATCACTCATTTAGTAGTTTCAATATAACCGTTATATGTACATATGTGGAGTGGGTGTGGCTATCATCTAGTTTAATATTTTCACAGCAAATAAAGTATTGTGCAAAATTCCAACACTGCTTATAGAAAAGACAAATGGTTTACAATTAAAATTACAAATACTTGAGAATATTTATACTTTTCAGTTAAAACCTGTTTAATTATACTACATACATATGTATTGATATACTATGTGTACATACACTTAAAAATCTGTATGGTAGTTTGCACTAAAATCTAATCATTTAAACTGCAAAATGAAGAAAATACCTAWTAATCATAATGCTAAATTTAGTTTATGAAAAAATTTTCACTCCGAAAAACTCCTATAAATTTTCAACACTAGATATTWAAATACTTACTAATTATAATTACAAATTTTTGTATTTTAATTTATAASWCAAATTCCATTACTCTGAAAGTCTTCAAATAGATTTT
The DNA here is from genome assembly GCF_001853355.1 of Bactrocera latifrons. Taxonomy (NCBI): domain Eukaryota; kingdom Metazoa; phylum Arthropoda; class Insecta; order Diptera; family Tephritidae; genus Bactrocera; species Bactrocera latifrons. The sequence continues at coordinate 19,201 of NW_017536197.1, read as the reverse complement.
AAACTTCAAATATCCACATAATAAACACCAAGTATTTGTTCTTAATAAAAAAAAGTGTCGCATCTAATTTGTAAAAATCTTTCGACCATTTAAAAAATTCCACGCGCTCAACGAGCCACTAAACTTGATTTTTAATTAACTCACAACGAAAAAGAACGTTTTTATAAGCTAAGCTCTTTTTAAAGATTTGAATAGCAAATTTGWTTTTCTCGGGACGCAACCTACTTCAAACAAACAAAACATACATACATACTATGTATGTATATATAGAAGACACAAAACACATAAGCCACGTAAAGTAATATTTTATGAGTGTCTAATGTCTTGCTCTCATGTTCTTAATTTTATGCTAATATAATCGCTTGGCGTTGCTTATTAATGCGTGTGGCTTGGACTTAGCCGCCTTTAAAAGTGTTTGAATGTTAAACGGGTTATGCAATCTGCAGAAAAAATCCACAGCGGTAGYGGTTGTTTGCGAAAACCTTTAAAAGCCGGTAGACCTATGAACTAATTTGGTATTTTTATGAGTTCTTTTGTTAAATACTGATGATGCATTAAACTGTGAAGAGCAATAAAAAGTAGACTATTACCATTCGATGTACATATTTGTTTTTTGGATTATCACTTTGTGCGAACAATCGTTTGTCTTGTTTTGCCATTTTGATCCCCCTACTTCTTATTCGTTTCTCTGAAAGCTCTGACCCCTACATACGTCATTCGTTGTCTCGCCCACTCCAGATTCAGGGTCGTGACGCATTCCTGCATGCGAGTACGTAATTTATTAAAAGCACGTACGTGATATGGAAACGGAGCGAAAGTGTACAAAAATTTGCTTTATGTGCTTTTAAATAAACTTAAGTATGTAATCGTCTTAAAGGTTATAAAAATTCACTTTATCCACTGTACTTTGGCGAGCGTAAGATTGTAAGTAATTACAGTTATATGACTTAAAAGTCGTAAGGAAGACGGTGAAGTGGATGGAAATTGTTGCAATGAAAATTTAGCTAAGAAAAGATGGTGGAAATTTTAAAGCAGCAGAGCTAGCTTAATACTAGCTACATATTTTTGTAAATATTATTTAATACTTTTAACAATTTGTTCGATATATCGTACGTACATACCTATATTCYGTTGAAATTTGGCTTTTAAAAAGTATAAACCATTAAATTTTTCGTAATCTTTAAAAATTTATACTGAAAGATTATAGGAAATATCAGGAACGTTTGCGGTGATATTGTTTGATTTTCGGAAAAATTCGGAGTTTTTCGGAGTAACTCTAGAATGACTTGAGACTCACTTAAAACCATTTTTTGCTAAATATTTATGGTTTAATTACTTTAATTAGGTCAGAATTATCGTTTTTAGCAATTTGCTTCTGTATTTGCAAAGCGAAGAATCTAAGAAATTTTCGCATATCACTAAAATCGCAAATTTTATAAAATAGAGGAGTTTAAATTGCACACTCTTTGAATATAATTGAATTTAACATTTAATTTACATAACGTATAGCGTTACGAATGTAATATTGCGTTGTTATTATTGTATATACAAATGTCTGTAAAAGTATTTGAGATTACTGTATAAATAGTTTAAAATATCGTAAAAGTATTAAATAGTAACAAAAAGTCATAATAGTATATTACGTGAGTATTACGGAGTACTCGAAAATTATTCCGAATTAAAGAAGAAATAGTAAATTTTCATAGAACAAAATTGGAATTCGAAAACTATTTMAACAAGAAATRGCAAATTTTCATAAATGAAAACYGTTTTATTTATTTAAGAYTGGCTTAGCAATAACTTTAATACAAATACGGAGTCTTGCAAGCTATTTCGACAGTAAACCGTTCATGTTAATCTCATAAATTAATTAAAATTTAACATTTGGCGTAGTTTTTAGTATGTAGGTGTATCCGAAAATTTGTCCGAAAACGATTTGAACCAAAAATTAAACTAATTATTTACGATTTGAATGGTTATAGCAAACAAATAAAATTATATATTACAGTTTTTCGGAGTATTTCAAATGAGGTTTAAGACTATTGTTAAGCACTTGAGAGTTATCGRAAATTATAAACTCACGTATAACTCATAATTTAATATTTCGACTAACTTGTATTATTCGGAGTTTTCRGCAATAACACCGAAAATATAATTCTTGACTTTTTACGATTTTGTGGTTATAAAACAAAAATAAAATTCTTTTGTGAAAGGGCAAACATTATTAGATTTCACCGTCTTTCGGAGTATCACAATTAATGCTTAGCGTTTCGAGAAACTACAAAAAAAAAATATAACCATATTTCTTCCCACTATTTTTTTGAGAAGTAGCTTACTTCGTCGTCATAAAAAGTAACGATCTTAAGTTTTATATATTAGAAGTCATATACCTGACTTATCTATTCACATGGTGAATTACATATTTTATACTCGTCTCTAACTAAAATAATATGAAATATTACATTAATATTTCACTTTCACCTATAAGCTAAGTGATTTGTACTTGAAAATCTTCAAATATCAAAGTAATTTTCTCGCCCATGATATCTCTTTTAGCATAAATAATACATACACACCTACATACTATATGTAATTGCTTCGTACTGAAATCTGGCTAAACAACTTTTTGCACATTTATTAAAAAGTTTCCATATTTTCGGAGTGAAATAATGAAACTCTCCAAACAGTGTTAAGCTAAGGAGTATAAAAAACAAATTTGTAATGAAAACAGCTTGTGGTAATTCCACAAATCTCGCACTGACACCTTCGGCTTAACTAGACAATTATGCCACCCTCTTACAACCAGGAAGCGCTGCTCACCTTCCCTTAATTTGCATTTCAGTGCTTTCTTAGGAAATCCCTTTAATTTGTGAAACGCTGGTAGCTTCAGGTTTGCTATTTGCTTGTGCAAATACGCGTTGTACGTTTCTTCCCTGTAGCGAAGGCCATCAGTGCCAACAAATCCTTTTTACTTTGCTGCTCATTACAATCTGGAAATCTCACTCAACATTTCAGTGGCATTTTCATTTCGTTTTTATTAATAATTTTCCTTTATGATAATAAAATTTTGTTATTATTTCACTGGYAGCGCCGAGCAACATGTCTTCGGCGCTTTGTTGCTTTTGGCTTTTCGTTTTATTAAAATGCATTCACTTCGCTGGGCACGCATGGACACCCCATTTCAAAGCTAAAACTTTCATTGCCACCTGATTTTACTTTTTCACTTCACTTTTTACTCATTTTTCGCCGACTTTTCACATTCTTCCCTGTCTGCCGCTGATGACTTAGCCTTGGCGCGATTTTATTATTAACACAACAACATTTGGGCTTCACCATYAACCATTCGCACAATTTCCACCCCTTCCACCTTGTCCAATTTTACTTTAATTTCACTTSAAAATTATTCCCAAGCGATTTACAGATGTAACTGTTAAACAACTTTATTATTTTATTGTTGTAGTTGTTATTGTTGAAAATTTCATTTAGTTGTAACATTTCAGAAGCTTCCACTTTAACTTTTCATCAACGCCACTTTTTTCTTGCTGTTTTTTTTTTTTTTTTGTTGTATAAGTTAAGAAAATCATTGCGAAAGCTATCAAAGCGCAACTTTTAACTTTTCTTCGTTGATTTGGCAACCTAAAATTACTTTTAAGTAGTTTTGTGGCGAAACTTGATATTTAACCAACAAATTTGTAGGCAATTGTGGTTGTTGCGGCTTTGTTGTTGATTAGCTGGGAGCAGAGGTGAATATGATGAGAATGATGTTGTAAAGAGGATTGTCAAACTGAATTCTTCTTCTTAATTGGCRWAGACACCGCTTACGCGAATATARCCGAGTTAACAACAGCGCGCCAGTCGTTTCTTCTTTTCGCTACGTGGCGCCAATTGGATATTCCAAGCGTAACCAGGTCCTTCTCCACCTGGTCTTTCCAACCGAATGGAGGYCTTCCTCTTCYTCTGCTTCCCCTGGCGGGTATAGCGTCGAATACTTTCAGAGTTGGAGTGTTTTCGTCCATTCGGATACCATGACCTAGCTGAATTAGATGTACCTAAAATACTGTGTCAGTCGGATTGTTTCAGGTAACCGGAATGAATTYGTATAATACTCCAGTCACTATCAGTTCCCATATATAATTGCTTGCGCTTGAAGCTTACAAATTTACGGCATGAGATCAAGCAGACTCGTCTTCCCTATTAAAAACAATTTTTTTTTCATAAGCCCACGCAGTCTAGTTGTTGAGACCCTAGAACACTTATTAAAATTTGGGCACTAGCCTCTCTGTAAACCCTTATTAGGCTTAGATATCACTTAGGCTCAATTTTATTTACTTTGTACTCATATATATTTCCTTCACTTTTGGTTATTTGTAAAATTTTACCTTTAAAGTTCCTCATTTTATCCTCCGAATGATTGTTTAACTTCATATGAATCTACCGTGCCTAAAGTTAGTATTAAGATAGGGAGCCGAGGAAGCTTACTTAACGTTCTACATAAGAAAATAGCACTAAGCTGGTATTTGGGTTCACACACAGCTGTCGAAATAAAGATGTTGGATGCTGGAAAAAGAGTGGGTATTTATTATTCATTTAGGGCTTTGTTTCATATTTTTTCCTGTGTTCAGTGTAGAAGAGTTCCGATTTGATCAGCTTGCAGAGTTTACTTAACATCAGAAYCCCACCTCCAACTTTACCACCCAGCTTTGAATCAGGATGCCCGTTACCATACGTCACAATCTAGTCCTTTCTTCCAAATAATATATATATGCAAGCAAAGAAACTGCCACATAATTGYCTTTGGGAATGATTGGCAGGAAATTCTACTTTCCTGAAGATTCTTTCAAGTTAGTGTTTCCTCAGATACCAACGATAGGGGCGAGTAATTACTAAATTATATTTAAAATGATAAGAAATATAACTACAACTAACCGGGAGGAGGAACCACCGTCCGGGAACGTTCCATTAACGAATATGAAGGATATACTTAGGGCAAATAAAAAGAGCAAAAAGAAACCCGTGAAAGAGTTTCTATGGTTAKAAAAGACAGACGAGGTAGCTAGGCTTGGGAAATTACGATTCTGTATCTACGCTACCACACAAGAAATGTCTAGACTAAAAGTCCTRGTCAACGCTTATCTTACAGGGTGTACGGACGCTACTAACTCCTGTAGGAAGTAGCGTAGATTGCGACATAACATAATGAGGGACAAAATACTGTGGACTCTCAACGACCTCGAACCGGTTCAAACACATATTTGATGACAATATATAAATGTTATTTAAGGCTTAACTATGTCCTATCCTTGATMGCTTTATTTGAGAGAGAAGGTTTCAAGTCACACTGAAGGAGGGTCACGGATCAAAAACGGGTGATGGCGTAGGCGGCGCGATCTATTGCGTGGGTCCAGATTTCAGGGGATGTTTCAAGCTGCCGAAATGCTGCAATATCTTAAAGACAGAAATCATTGCGGTCAGGAAAGCTGCTGAGCAAGCTAATAATGCAAGAAATTACATAAAGACAATAATTTCAATATATAAACGAAAGAGCTTAGAKATTGCGAAAAGTGCCACTTGCTTGGCTACCAAACTAGTTCAGCTGATGGCTGAGAGACGGATCGGGGTGAGATGGAATGAGTGGAAGAAAAGTACATAAGCTCAGTTGCCAGAAATTAATTTTACGAACACAAACCATTACTTTATACCGGGATTTAGACTCTAGGTTCGAAATAACACAGATGGAAAGGCACATGGTAAAACCGAAGTGTTGGTTAGAAAGCAATTAAACCACCATGCATGCATGCTATAGTGCAGTTACAAGCTACATCACTATCTACGAAAAATCACTGCGAGGTCCTAAACATGACGGCTATATACAGACATCCAATTTAAGGACTTTTTTTGGAACACTGTTTCTAGAAGGTGGAGATTAAAATGCATAACACATACATATATTGGGGCTCACGACTAATTAATCCGAAAGGACGGTAGCTGTATCACACTATTATAAATCATATAACAGTTGAAAAGCTTTGTGAACAATTCATATTTGTGGATCCAAAAGTGGGTCTAACATCTTATAAAACGAACTGGTTAAAATATAAAAAATACGTGAGTAGCCACATTAATATTGAGTACAAAATAAATACCAGAAGATATATTGGCAGAAGCATACGAGAACTCAATGATATAATAACTAACGTAGTTGACTTAGCATAAAGAAGTTTGTAAATGAYAGATAAACCTGGGAAAGACTCTACACAGACTATTAAGTCTTTTACCCTGTCTTTCTAAAAAATTTGAGTGTTACTATCGAAGATGTCTCCTTTCCTCCACGAAAATAATGTATTACCAAAGTACCAGTCAGGCAAAGAAGAGCTTAGCAATTGAGGAAGATCCAAATCAGTCTCTCACATGTCGTTCTCAAGCATTGGGCATCTTTGTGWCGTCGTTAGGGCGAATTTTGCGAAAAGAGAATGGCCTGCATTTTTACAAAATCAAATTGACACAAGAACTGACCCGCTTGACTTCCAGAATCGTCGAATTGGGCTTAGCAACAACTTGTTCCGGATTTTCATCGAAAATCACCTTCAGCGCTGAGGCTCATTTTTGGCTGGATGGCTTCGTCAATAAACAAAATATGCGTTATTAGTCAGGCACCAATCCACAGGTACTCCATGAGTTACTATTGCATACGGAAAAAATTATGGGTTGGTGCGGTTTATGGGCCGGCTACGTCCTTGGGCTGTACTCTTTCGTGATTATCAGGACGGCTCCTTACTGTGAATGGGAGCCGCTACCGCTCAATGATAACTGAATATTTTCGGCCCGAAYTGCATAATATGAACTCGGACAATATGTGGTTTCAACAGGRCGGCGCCGCAAGCCACATTGCGAATGTGACAATTGATTTATTGAAAACCAAATTTGGTGAACGTTTTATCTCACGAAAAGGCCAAGTCAATTGGCCACTCTTTCGTGCGATTTGATGYCGTTAAACTATTTTCTGTGGGGTTACGTCAAGTCTATGGTCTACGCCAACAAGCCAGCGACGACTGATGAACTTCGTAAAAATATCGGACATGAAATTGCAGCAGTATCGGCCGATTTATGCTTGAAAACCGTCGAAAATTGGGTTCAGCATCTGSACTTCTACAGGCGTGCCCGTGGTGACCGTGCAAAGGAAATTGAGCTCCATACTTTCACAGGAATAAAGAATTTTATTAAAAATGAAAATATCCATAAAAATCTTTTTATTCCTATGGAAAGGAAATAAACAGAGGACACTAGAATGAAATATATATCTGAACTCCGAGATCATCCAAGCCTATTGGCTGATGCTTTAGTATATTCCTTCGATCAAACACGCCTAAAAAGAAGAGATATACCAGCGTTCTAAAGAGCAACGTATCACTAAAGCAGCTCAATAACTTGCTTGAGCTTGTCTAATTTTTAAATAGATTTAAGATTTTATAACTTATTATTAGACTTTCATCTAGAGATCTAATAAATAAAGAAATATTGAAAAAAAATTAATAATAATATTTTTTTAAGACTTGTTTACACTTTACTTTTATTTGTCGAAGTTCTTGGAAGTAAATACATATTACGAGAAAACATAGCGTGCAAGTAAAGCGATGATTGATTGCAAATAACTTTGACTACTTAATTGTCAAATTTTGCTTATGATTGAGAGGCCAAGGTCAAGTAGCAACGTGTTTTCCAGATATTTAGTGGCGCCGAAGCTAATTTTGAAAATTGAATTTCACAAAAAAAAAGAAAATGATTTAGCAAACTATTTAATAATAGTTATTGGCGGAGAGAATAGAAGATATTATAATAACTGACGTTGAATAGAACTATGCTAATTTGTCGCATTAATTCCATTATGTAATTTGCGTAGACTATAAAATCTCCAGCTGGACGTTTTTTGTGAAAATTAACATAAACTTAAATAAATATCTGTTAAAAATTTTAACCAAAGTTAACTATTTTTTTTAGCTCAGCTTGCGGGAGAAAACGAAAAATTAACCAAAGCTAAGCATAACTTAAGTCAGCTAGCGGTGTAAGGGCGCGGGCAGTTGAATGAACTGCGCGTAGAAGGAGCTTGGCTAATTTTTGTGAATTTTAATTTGTATTTTATGCTGACGCTACGTTTTGGGTCACTGTTTTTTTAGAAACTGCTGTGTGTTTTAGACGTTTACGTTTATAATAATAACTTTAGAGCTCTAAGTAGACAATTTATCAACGCCTATGTTTGGGTTTTTATAGTTTTTTTTTTTTTACAAAGTTTTAGAGATTTTATTTTTGTGTTTTACTTTTTCGTGTATTTTTTCTATACAGTTTTAAGTTCATTATAAATTCGTATCTTTTATTGTAAAATATTTCCTTTTTATTTAAATTCTAACTTAAATTTAGCTCCTCTTATGGATAGTTTAGGCAATACCGGTTCCATAAAAACGTGCAGATATTATTGTAGTCATTATTTTTGTAATATTAGACCTTCAAACTGGTTTGCTTTCGAAAATTTCTTGATAGTAAAATAATATTCCGTATCTTAAGCTAATGATTGGAATAAAGAGAACAGTTAAAAATTGGCTGGGTGTGCGTGGTAGGGACTATAAAAGTCTAGTACTTGGCGATGTGGTTATCAAACGCTTACATACCGTGAACGGAGTTAGCTGAACATATTACAAAATGGTAAATAAATTTTBTAACGAAATAATAAAATAGTAATACAATCTTTTCTTGAAATAATAGTGAAAAAATGAAGTGAAAGTAGAGTATATAAGTAATGCAGCAATATAAAGGTGTATTAAACTGTGCAGAAAAATTACGCACAGTTATGACTAATTTGTGAAGTAGTTGTAAATTTTAATGTAAAAACGTTATAAAAACGTTTGAATAAATTTGAAGTTTTTGGAATGCTTAATGTCTGTAATTTCGAAAAATTCGGAGTTTGTGTATATTGTTGTCATTTGTTAAAAAGTCATTAGACAATTTTACAAACATAATAAAAATATAGTTAAATAAAATTTTTAAAACTCCGAATTACTCCGAAAAAATATATGCCTAATTTAAGTAAATACAAAATTATCAAGCAAAAAAATTGTTAACAGATAAAAGTTGTTTACTCCGAATTACTCCGAAATTTCTTTTAAAGAAGTTATAGTTTAAATTTAACATATAGTTGTGTACTTAAAAAGACTAAATAAATAAATAAATAATAAATCGAATTACTCACACAAAAAAAAAAGAACAATGCATCCCTTCGTTTAAGCCAATAATAAGAAAAACTAAATTTAAAACTATTCAAAATTACCGCGACTCTGAAATTTTTACTGAAAAAGATTGTAAAAAATGAAAACATTAGATTTTCAATGCATTTCTATTGTGTTTTTCATAAATTTTGAAAATAGGCTGAATCGCATTATTTTTCTAAATAATATGTCTAACTCCTTCTTTCCCTATTGTTAACAGAAATTCTTGCTCGTCGCTTTTGCCGCCATCCTGGCTTGCACCAGTGCTGATGTCTCTGAGTTGGGCTACAGCTATCAAGAACCCGCACCTGTGTCATTCAATGTCCCAGCACCAGCCCCTGCACCAGTTGCCCAACCTGATCGCACCTACGTGCCACCAGCACCAGCACCAGCTCCAGTTCATGTACCAGCTCCAGTCCATGTCCCAGCTCCAGTCCATGTCCCAGCTCCAGTCTATGTCCCAGCTCCAGCTCCAGTTCATTTCCATGCCCCGGCTCCAGCTCCAGCTCCAGTACATGTCCCAGCCCCTGCTCCAGCGCCAGTGCATGTCCCATCTCAAGTTTACCTCCCAGCTCCAGCTCCAGCACCAGCACCAGTCTCAGTCCCAGCACCAGCTCCAGTTCATGTTCCAGCCCCAGCTCCAGTGCAATTCCATGCCCCAGCTCCAGCTCCTGTACATGTCCCAGCCCCAGCTCCAGCTCCCGCTCCAGTTCATGTTCCATCTCCAGTATACATTCCAGCTCCAGCTCCTGCTCCAGCTCCAGCACCAGTGCAATATGTTGCCCCCGCTCCAATTGCTCCAACTGAGCAAATCGAACATCACGCCGAAGATGGTTACCGTTACAAGACTGTCCGCCGTCGCGTTTACAGACGCCGTTATTAATTTTGTTTTATTTGGATTGATGATGATAATTCTATCCAGAAAAACAAAAAACACACTTAACGAATAAATAAAAATTCTAGTTTTATTAGAAAACAGTGAATTTTATTTCATTTTGGGGGACATTTGAAGTTCGCTATAATTTCAAGATTCTGAGGTGAGTTTCGCGACAGAAATCTTCTAAAAGTTCTTTTCTGTATCCCCTTCGCTTCCTTAATTCCAACAAAATATTCGTCAATAAAACTCGTAAAAATAGATACACTCGACCTATGTTCAAGACATTGTTTAAGCTGGTAATTGAAATCTACAATCCCGATTTTTGGAAGTTGAAGGCTTCATATCGTCACCTGAAATGCAAAATAACTTAACAACATTTTCGGAATTTACAGTAGCATGAATGAAACACGACATAAAATGGAACATGAGTGAAACAAATTTAATATTGGTTAAAACTGGTTTATATCTGGGTGCAGAACCTGAAAATGTTGAACATATGTAATATTATGTATGTAATTTGAAGTAGTGAAGAGTAATCAATAAGACACTCAATTTCGAATTTTTTGATGATACGTTATTTTGCATTTCAGGTGACAATATAGTCTGAACAGTTAGAGTGATACACTAAATAATAAATAAGTCGTTTATCTCGGAAAACTTGGTCCTCCTAGAATCAATACTGAAATTTGGGTTTTTAACAGCGATGGCTTTCTGAAGTTCTAGATACTCAGTTTTATATAGCAGAGAAATTTCGGTTGGATTTGACAACTCAGCTCTAAGGCTTAGTGAGAGAGAGTGTTTGCATTGCTCAGACTTTACTAATATTTTGCAGCGAAATCGGATTTCGGATGCTAGCTATAATGAGTTCTCAAATTGGGAAGTTCACCAGTTTTTGCGTACTACTTAAGATAAGGTCCGGCTTAATGGCGGTTTGCGATTTCATTTGTCAGGTATGGGTTTTCCCAGTTCTTCTAAAAATTTTAAATTATTATTAGTATTTCCACAAAATATCGATGGCTCACACGCTGTCATATACAGTACTTTTTGAGGCTAGATAAAAATAATGTAGTTGAATTTTAAATTTCGCCAGAAGCGACTTGAGCTTTCAAGAAAGGCTATTCGACAAGATACCTCTACTGAAGTCACCCGTTATTAGCACCGAAGCTACATGCACCTCCATAAACAGATTCTCTTTCCCACTAGTCACACCTTTTAAATAAATTATCTGGAAATGTTTGCAGCTGCTGGCTTAAAGATATGCAAAACCCTTTAAGCCGCCCCTGGGAGGTCTTCAATTATGCATTTTGAGCTTGGCACTTTGCACGGCTAAAGAACCGAATTTCAACTTTACCTCAAATAAATTTTAGCAACATTTACTTCACTCTTTGCTCAGGTTTGAAATAAATATTTAATTTTTTTTGAAAGCCATAATCTCATTAAATGCAACGCTGCGAATACTTTGCGGGCATGTTGCAAGCTGCCACCAACCGCACACAGCAGCTCAGCGATTGAATCGAATGCAATCGATTGCACCGCGACGGTAGAAATGGCGTTTGCTTGTAAATTTTTAAGAGAACTCTACTAAAAGTCACATACAMACATATGAAAACTASCCGGGCAGCACACAAATCACAGCGGCGGTTCATGCCACATGCCATTGGTGGCAAGCATAACTCCTGCAAGTGTCTAGCAAGCCGCTGCGCCAAGACAAGTTGCATGCTACGACGAGTGCGGCCTTTAAGTTCAGCAATACACTCACAACTATAAGTGTGTAAACACCGTTAAAGCTCTTAGAGGAAGTAAATATTATTGTTACCTGCCTGTTGCCGTCTCGCTCCCGTTACTACTTGCGACTGTACCGTTATGCGGCGGTAGAAAAGTTTGAATTTAACGAGAAAAAATTTCCACATCATCAAAGCTCATTCCAGTCGATAAATTCTGTGATAAATGTACGAGCTGGACGCATACATTTAGGCGCAAGAGCATATAATCAGACACGCATGTGCAAACACACACACGAAAGCACAGTCGCGGTGTTAGACAGACAGTCATTTGTACAATGTCCTTAGCTAAAGTAGCTGTGTGTGTGTGTGTGTTGGAGTCGGCGGAAATGGTGGCATAAGTATACATTTAGGCGCGTATATGCTATTTACTACCACCTACCGCTTTTCTTTCGAAAGATTTGCAATTCCATAAATTATGGAATGTAGCTGTTCAAGTTTCCCGAACAACTTCCCAATCTTCTTTGAGTGTATTTCAAGTTAAATAATTGAAAACATTTGCTTAATGTAGGTATTTAACAGACTTCCAATCATATTTCAGTGATTCAAAAAAAGTGACAGATTACTTTTCGAATTAAAAGCGAATGCAAAAAATTTCTTAAAGAACTTCATTCCGATTGTTTGGTTTGTATGGCAGTTATATGCTATCAGGGGCGGATCCAGAGTGGAATTTTGGGGAGGAAACTATGTAATTTTGTACCGGCCTTAAAGAAATTAATGATCGTCAAATGAAAAGGCTTTCCATACAAGAACTTGATTCCCATCGTTCGGTTTGTATACCAGCTATATACTATAGTGAACATATTTTTGGGCAAAAATGAACGTACGGAAAATTTCAGATCGATGGCAGTAACTCACTAAACTCAAGACAATGCAGGGATTCTTAAGCAAAGAGGAGAGAGGACAACTGAGTTATGAAAGATATGTATGTTTTATGTGTGTGTGCGATGTTTCTTTATATTTTGGAAAAAGATAAATTTTGAATACTAATTCAGAAACTGTTAATAATTTTAGATTAAATTAAAAGAACTTAAGTTAATTAAAAGCATTCTTAAGGTCTCCGGTAGAAYGCCGTGCRTTGTGTTACCCAATGTGTKTATATAACAAACCATGACGACRTTACAAATCRACGAAGCGCTTTGATCCTGTCACAAATTTTTTGAGACGTCTAATGTAAGTTTTGGATATGTTTCCTGGTTTGTCGCAGGTAAGACTATCGAGAACTCCCAGCTTTGGCAAGGCTGGACAATGGAGGAAATAGTACCTATATATTTACACCTCTCCCTCCTCCATACATTTTGAACACCTTGCGTCCGATAACCCTAAAATAGCAGCAAGATGAAATTTGCTAAGAGTAAGTAGTTCAGAAGATCTCCTGTGGTTTACTCTAAGTTCACGCGAGGTCAGGACCCTTGATTTAGTGCTAGAACGCAAGATGCCAATGGCGGTCCAACTCGGTCCCATTCCAATGTGAACAAAGCTAGTTTGCCTCTCCTAGCTATAATTGTCAGCGATTCCAAACGAATCAAAGAACGCTATTTGTAGAGAGAACAGACACAGAACGAGACACAGAGAGAATTTTCACCTCCCTGAAAGAGGTTGCACTTTGTAGCAGTAAATTTACCTCCACTTTAACAGCTTTGAAAAAACTTCGCTTCCTACTTTTCATCCATCTGCAAGAAGGCTCAATGAATCTCTTCTCCCGCGACTTTTCCCGATCCACATATCTCTCGTCGAGCCAAGAGTAGCATCTGCGACGGAATGATCCTAGTTCTCAAGAATGTAGTTGAAGGAATAGAGAATTTTGGCGTGTCCTTGTTCGGACACCTTCATTCGCAGATAATATTTATGGTGAAGTCCTAAAAAGTTCGAAATAATTTTAAGGAATGTTACCGAGTTGACAATTATCGGTTTTGATGGAAAATATTTATAATAAATATTTAAAAAAAAAGTTATTGTTTAAATAAATTTTTTAAAAAATATTATAAACTATTATATAAAAATGTGATACGAGAAGTGTATTATAAAGTTGCAGCTCAGTTGTTTTCAACCACAAATAGCGCAAACAATGTACATTCATTCAATTCAGACTCATTTAGAAGTTTTTGAAAATCAAATAACAATAAATAGATAGAAAATCGCAGAGAAAATTTAAATCGCCACCAATTAAGCAAATAAGCCGAAACCAATTGCGAATATTAGTCGCAGAGGCGGGGTACTAACTAGGCGCAGCAACGAATTCGCGAACGCGCTTGGCCAGTGTTGGTAAACAGCGAAGAATWTAAATACGAAACTGCAAAGATAAATATAAATACTGGCGCAATAACTGTCAATACAGCAGGCACCACACCACACGGCGAAAAGGCGCTTTGTTAATTACATTSTKGTCAAATATTGGCAGCTCAATTAAATGAATTAAAATTGTGGCTGACGCGCGGGGGGAGGAGTTATGTCGGGCTGCTGCCGGCGCGTTATRCTATTTGTGTTATTGTTGTTGCTATTCAGCGAATATGTGGGCGTGTCAAATTCGTTTTTCGCCAGCTGCGGGTAATGCGCCTAAATGTAGGCAAGCTCATATTTTTTCATGTGTATTTGTGAGTGACGCGGTGTAGCGGAGGTGTGAAAAATTTGACAGGCAATTAAAGTTACAAGTACAACGAATTTGAACATTTAAACCACAGCAATAAATTGTCCATCACCCCGCAGTGCCCTCCGTCGCACTTCGCAGTTATCGAGTCAATGAGTTGGAAAACCAAATGCATGATTTCCATCCACTCACTTCAATTGGTCAGTTTGCACAGCTAATTTGACGCTGCCCTTGTTTTAGCGTTATCCAGCCTTTACTGTAACCCTGAGCTGCTTAGCGAACTTCTGTCCTTTACGGTTAGGCGTGAAAAATTTCTCGTGTTAATGAGTCTGATGGCAGCTAATTATGATGCTAATCACATATAAATTTTGTCGTGGTTCAGGCCGAAAACGTGATCAATTGAAAGTGGTGGTGGGTGTTTTGGAGTCTTACAACCGCAATAGAAAAGTAGGTGGCGAGCTTTACTAAAAAGCGATTGCATATTAATTTATGTCTCGGTTATAGTCGATTTCAAAATTATTTACAAAATCTATCGCATTTCGAGCAGGAGAAAAGGTCTAATAAAAGTAAAGTAATACTTAACCCTTAGCTTAGTAAATAATCAAGGTATTGTTTTACAAGAAAATGGTTCTAAGTTCCGTCATGATTTATAATCAGACTCTATACATTTCATATACATATATTGCTCTCTCTGAGTACGTGACTGTGTACGTGTCTGCGCATCGTCCATACAAGGATAGCAGAAGAGAATGACAGAGAAAAGTTAATCTCGTTCCAGCAGATTAGTCCTTAAGTGATGAAACATCATTGGCTCTTTTCCCGAAGGGCAGCATTACCTAAGAGTAAACTGGGTAAACAGTTAAACTTCGCAAAGATGCAGTAAGACTGAATGGATTAACATTTTGTTTGACCTACTGTTAAGGGATAGAACTATCATGTGGTACACTGGCGTCCGGAAAACGTCGGAAGACATTGGTGCAAGTGCCACAGGACCACGAACCAAAAAATTTATAGCTATAGATGATTTTCTAGCATTTTACAAGCAAAAGTCTATAAGTCGGTTTGTAAATAAAAACGAAACCATCGGAATGAAAGTATCTATACCATATTCARCGATAGTCAAGCGGCACTCAAAGTGGTCTAAGCTATCAGATTACATAGCTATTGGTGCAGGAGCACATAGAACGGCTGCATCGCCTGTCAGTTCGCAACCAATTGCACCCATCTTTTCAGTATGGTAGGACCGAAACCTAGCGTTTTTGGCCGGTTCTCATGTCATAAATGAGCTGTTCCGCAAGGAGGGGGAATTGAAGAGTATTGGCAACAACTTAAGTCATTCGTTAAGCAATTTCGGTAATGGCTGATTATCACTTCACCAGGTTTAAAAGTGTAATCAACCTCTTGCGCGACAAATTCCGGCTACTTATGTCACTTTACCCTGAGCAGTGCCGGTTGGAATATTGAGGTGGAAACTCCCGAACACCTGATGCTAGAATATACGGAAGACTCTTGTGTATCTGAATCAGGATTTCATCGCCTCAATAGCATCCGTCACTATACTGGAATTTATCAGTGTGCTGGGCTTATGTGACTCACTGTTATAGAGGGGAGGGCACAACAGATCTTAGGCCTTGCACTGCGCCTCAATTTATTTCTAGCTATCCGTCTATGTGTGTAAAAAGCATATGATCATATGTAGCAATTTCATTTCTTTGTATTGCAAAATGTGTAATCAAAAATTCATTGGTCACAGCACATGAATTAAAATATTTAAAAACCCTTTACAGGAACTTTAAAAATAATTCCACAAATGGCAATGACTTTAAGCACTCACTAATAATTAAGTAGCAACTCACCTTGTTCGCGAGCTCATACTTTACATACATATATGTACGAGTACATATCACAGGTATATCATAGGCACTTATATATAAAACCCGAGCTCATCAGCAATTTACAAAAACAACAATGACGGCACAAGAGCGAACTATTTAACGATGAAAATGAAAATGCATACCAGCTTTAGCTTGTCAACATTTTGACACTTCATTATTGAGCGCTTACGTAATAAGACCGCTGTCGATAGAGGCTGCTACGAGGGTGGGTTTGCAGGTTCATGSAATCGACAAAAGGAATGTTTTAMAACTTTTCYAAAATATAGTAGTGTTTTTCATCTCCTTCCTTCTTTACTGAGTGCAACAAGCTGTTAGAATATTTGAGGACCGCAATTTGGACGTAAGGTTTAAAAATGTCACGTGATTAGTTCTAAGTCAATTTTTCAGTCGTTGCACAAAGGGATTTACTTCGACAAGCTGTACTGAAATTAAACTCAAACAAGAATATATCTTGCTTATCGAGTCAACCTCGTACATAGCATGTATTTACCGCAATAGTCAAGGTTTATGTGTGTGCATTGAAATTAACACATTTATTTAGTGTTTAATGACACCTGATTAATGGCAACACAGTGATTCGATAAATAAAATCAAACGCACATATATAGAGGGTGGTTCAAACGTTATCGTTGATTTTAAATTGTCAAAAACGTCAGATTGAAAGAAAAAAGTTGAACTCAGTTCGAGGAAGTTAGAAAACAGGCTTTTCCATATGTCTAAAGCATGATACGTTTCCGTTTGACGAAGTGAGGTTTTGCGACCATTTGATGTGAGGCCACTACCTCTTGATTAACTGAATTATCTTTCTGTAACTGTAGGTTCAAAGGTGAATGACTAAAATTACGTCCCTTAATAGAAAAGGTTGTGAAACTCTGGATTAAATCTATAGATGTTGACGTCCACAGCTTAAATATCACTTTCCGAAAATGGTCGGAGCTTTGGAATCCCATCCACCAATATCGGTGAAGGAAGACTAAAGTTTTGTAACCAAGTAGAAGCCATCTCATTCCAATGTCCGGAGACTAAAATTTTGTCTGTTCTTTATTCTTCATGTGGCACCATATTGACTAAGGGCTGCAAAATATTTACACGATACCTAATAACTGATTGTAAAAAAAGCTTCGCACTTGGACTACTTAATAAAAGAACAATCTTTTTCAGAATCAAGAAATAGAACCCTGTAATAAAATTTCATAAGTGAGCAAAGCCTTGAGAACTTCTTACTTAAATCTTCCACATCTGTCATTTAGTAAGGCAACTAACCTTACCTTGTGAAGAAATATAGGACAACGAGCAGCTAAAACTCCTAAAGCAAGGGAAAGGCTAAGCTAACTGGGCAAAATGAAGCTGTGACAGAGAAAAAATTATCTCAGAACAAAGAAAGCACCAGTCTATCCGGAGCGTTCCTTTTCTATGCGCTATCGCTTAAGGTGCCGCTGAAAGAACATCTGTAAATGAGACAGACTTCTTTAAGAGAAGATGGATGAAATATTTGAGGAAAATAAAAATATGGAAAATATTTCAAGCTCAGTGTGGCGTCTCTCATTAAAAGTGTTGCAGCAGAGTACGGCGCACTGATCACCCTGTATATGTGCTGGCATGTGTGTGAGCGCTTGATTATAATGGCGCTGTCAGCTCGAGCGCTTAATTAAAATTTAAAACTTTTTAATACCTTTTTAAAGCGTTTTCAGTGCAGTTTATTGTAGTTGTTGTTGCTTTTTGCGCTTTCTACAATAACAATAACATTTTCAGCAACAAGCTAGCACAAAAACAACGCCGGCCAGCAGCTGTCATTGTGACAGATACAACTGATTAAAACTGCAGCGTCATCGATTACAAAAATAAGAAAAAGGACAAATGCAATGATTATAAAAATAACGGAAAATGCAAGAGGAATTAAATTTATCAGTAATGAATGTAAAAGTGAAATTGGTGGGCACGCAGAGCGCAAAAAAAAATAAAGGAAAATCAAAAAATAAAATGAGAACAACAACACCAAACGATATTCCGTTTAAAAAGTGAAAGCAACAAAAACAATATAAAGAATAAAAATTGGCACTTGGCGCCAGCGCATGAAAATAATGCACATTAAGTGGCGGTGTGGCTTGCGCGCCCAAAGGTATGCAACGGCGCACGTGGCTATGTAAACTTTTGTGGAAGAAAAACTGAAATGAAAATGGCTGTGTGAAGCAGAACGGCAATGAAGTGTCGTGTCAAAAGGGTATTAAATTGGAGTTGAAAGCGGAATGCAAGTWAACGCACTCACACACACACRTRCASAAAGGAGATAAACAAAAAATGTTGCAGCTGCATATGTTTGTATGTGTATGCACCATTTMTGGTATGGGCACGTGTRTGCTCACGAAGCTCATTGCAATTGACGCTATCGCCATAATTACTTGTATAATAACAATTACAACAACAGCAAACGTTGAAAAAATTACAACAACCAACCATTGCATTGAGTACAATAAATATGGCAGATTGACATGCAATGACAGCCAACTGCAAAATGAAAGCAACAACAACAATAAAATCAAAAACAACAACATCACTGCAACTCGAAATACACACCGTGTCGTGACCTCTGGCTGCCAGCTTGCCTCGTGTTGCTTCATTTCTCGCTTTCTCTTGCCAGCATTTTTAAATTTTTCCACGCTTCATTTGCCCGCTTGAGGTCAATTTGCCAAAAGGTGAATAAATGCCGTCGATACAGCGATAACGCTGGCACTGCAAACCTATGCCACACTGTCAACGAAAGCATATGATTTAATGTTGTTGCTGTTGCAAGCAACATGCCTCTTGTC
>NW_017536196.1:0-1478 GCF_001853355.1 Bactrocera latifrons | reverse complement strand
ATTACCAGTGATTCCGAGATCAACACCGGCGGATGAGATCAACTCATGCTTAAAGTCATCGATTTTGTGGCGACATGTTCAAACTATGACACTGAATATTAGCATGCGTGTTCAGTTGAACAATGATCCATCTGCATATCACTTTTCAAAACAATTGTTGGACATCGGCAATGGTAAAATTCAAAGCACCAACGGATTTACAACGTTGCCAAACAATTGTTGCACCATTGTTGGATCTCATGATGAACTAATTGATCGCGTCTTTCCAAACATTGTTGGATATGTTATGAATCATACTTGGTTAAGAGAACGCGCAATACTGGCACAAAAAAATGTTTATGTAAATTACATTAATTTCGAGATTCTAGAAAAATTGCCAGGTGTTGTAACATCATATAAATCATTCGACAGGGCAATGAATCAAAATGATGCTGTAACTTATCCAATTGAATTTTTTAATTCTTTGGAACCGCCTGGTATCCCGCCACATTGCTTGAATTTAAAGATCGGCTCATCCATCATTTTGTTACGTAATTTAAATGCACCAAAGCTTTGCAATGGAACACGACTTGCAGTAAAAAAAGCTTATGTCAAATTTGATTGAAGCCACAATAGTGACTGGCACAGCGAAAGGTGATGTTGTGCTTATACCACGTATTCCGATGATCCCGACTGACATGCCTTTCGAATTTAAGCGCTTGCAATTTCTACAGAAAAACCAAAAATATTGTTGATGCTAATGTATTCGCTTAAGAATGAAAAATATTAAATAAAACAGATTTTTCGAACTTTCACAACAAAAAAAATTATACTTCACCAACACAACAAAAATTTAATGAAATTACTTTAAAAAAAAATTTTTTTTTTGAAATAATATGAATTTTATGAAAATAGAAATGCTAGAAGATTCCATTATATTGTTGCATGGGTGTAGCAACGCACACCAAGCCCCGCTAGTAATATATTATATTTCACAATTGCTTCAGTAATTTTCCTTGATTTAGAGCCATCTTGGTAAGAAATACTTTTGACCTACTCAAAAAAGTCTCACATTAGATTGGGTTAGCGCAGGCAACTGCTCCGATTTATTTTGCAGTACTGACGGCGTACATGTACTAGGAGACGATTCAATACATGCAGTCTTCTTTTTACTATTGTCAACAACATTACTATTGTTTTACAACAAAACACATAACAATTTGCTAAAGTTTTGGAAGCAGATGTTTTTGCATTAATACCGAGAAAAAGTGCTACAAAGATGTGGAGTAAAATTTTTCAGCCACCATCGATATTTTTAGAATCACAACATCGAGGTGCGACGTCGAGAAGCTGCAATCACAACAGACAGCCGAACGATTTTCTACTCGGCTTGCACTCCTGCTCTCTGAGAKCAATTGTCAACAACTCGGTATAAGGGAACTGTGGGACGGCATTTCAAACTCCTTACGTACAGCTGCAACCGAAAACATTGGTTTTCG
>NW_017536195.1:0-1429 GCF_001853355.1 Bactrocera latifrons | reverse complement strand
CTGTTAAAGTTTCTCCTGCCAAGCTAAAATTGGTGAAATCCACTAATAGAAAATTCATGGCTTTTGACAGTTCACACGCTGGTCCGTAGTTGAACCTTCTCTATATTATACGTTCTCGGGTCGTAGTCACATTTACACATACATATAGGTATGTGACAGTAGTATTTTTACTTATAAGAATGAGTATAACAAAAACTGTACTATTAAAATTGAAATTGAATCAGTAGCCATGTTTTGAGTAAAATAAGTTTGAATATACCACACTTTTGTCAAACAATTCAACTAATATATAAGAGTACTAGCAGATCCGGCCACGCGTTGTTGTGGCTGAGTGATTCCAGAAGGATTGGAAAGACAAAATTTAACATAAATTAACATAAAATTTTTATAACATATTTAATAAATACTTTGAATATTTTTATTTGATATACATATATACTCTAAATGTCTTTAATCGTAATAAATCACAGTTAATGTTCAATGAAGCGCCAATCGATGTACAATATTTTTGGTCAATCGGTCCTTTGTTAATACAAATAAACTTGATGGTCTTCCTACTCGTGAACACGTCACGTATTATTGCCCATGGGAGAAACATGGATTTTCCAAGTCTAATCCGCACATAGACATTGTTTGGCCTTGAAATTTATTTATAGTCATCGCGAAAGCTAAACAAATGAGAAACTGTAGTCTTTTAAATGGTATGGGAGAATCGGATGGTATCATCGGAATACGTGATAACAAAACAATTTCTCCTTTAAACTTTCCTGTCAAAATAGTTGCTTCAAGAACGTTTCCAGTAATTCTTTTGATCACCAAACGTGTGCCGTTGCATAGTTTAAATTACGCAGTAGAATAATCGGTGATTCAATTTTCAATCGTAGATTGTGTGGTGGCATTCCTGATATGTCTAAAGAATTTCAAATTCAATTGGGAAATTCACTGCCTCGTTTTCTTCTACAGCAGCATCGATAGACTTAAATGACATTAACCTGGTAATAAGTGTTGTATCTGGTAGTTAATCAGATCAACATCAACATTTTTCGCTGCTAAAATTGCACGATTACTAAACCAGTCATGATTTAAATATTTTAAATAGTTTAGTAGATTTAAATAGTTATTTAGTATACCTGGGAAGACACTCTCAATCAGTTCATTTTTAGTTTGAACAACAGTACAGAAATTATCTGGATATCTACTATGTTGAGTATCTTCATGTAATTCTATTTCACCGTTTCCAAGATCCAGTAATTGTTTAGAAAATTCTTGTGCTGTTGGATCATTTTGGAGTTGTACTCGCATGTTTTTTGTCAGTCTGAGTGTTTCAACATTTCTAAATAAAATTGATTGTTTTAAACATGCATTAACTTCATCTGCAAAAGTAGAGCGAGGAATAACTGGCAACGTTTGCCGAAAATCACCAGAGAGT
>NW_017536194.1:0-1410 GCF_001853355.1 Bactrocera latifrons | reverse complement strand
TGTTCTATGGGTTTCCATGAAGTTCCGACGTTTTAAAGTAAAATTCTGTTCAGCGATGAGGCCCATTTATGGCTCAATTGCCACCATTGAGACGAAAAACAACCCGAACAGATTCAAGAGCTGMCATTTCATTCACAATAAAACAAAGGTTTGGTGTGGTTTGTGACACGGTGGAATCATCGCTCCATATTTCTTCAAAAATGATGCCGGGAGAACGTAACCGTCATAACCGACTATTTAAAGTCTGAAATTGAAATTTTGAAATCTCCGCGKCAATCGGTTTCAACAAGACGGTGCCACTTTTACATTTCGTATCAATAGATTGATTTATTGAGAGAACACTTCGGTGAGCAAATAATTTCAAGTTTTGGACCGGTGTAAGGTCTAAAGGTTCAGGCCTTGCCAGTCGAAATTCTCGAACGAGTCATCGAAAATCGGACTCAACGGTCGGACCATCTGAAATGTCGAATAATGTCCTTTTGACTAATAATAAACATTCCAGATTAAATTTGAAGATTCTGTGTTTTTTTCTTTAAAGAAATAAGGAACCTTGAAATAAATCACCCTTTATTACATTTTATCTGGTAAAAATAAATAGATGATTTGTATGATATATATGTTTAGTTTTGTAACTTATTGCCATTTGAAATATAATTTCATAATGAGACTTTCATAGAAACCCTCGTCCCTTTCCACAAAAAACTGCACACCCACAGCAATCGATTTCTCGGGCTTCTTTTGAGGAGAATTTCTCATCGGCAATATTATTCCCCCTAGGCAGGAAAGTTCGATGGTTGAGAGCTTCCCAACAACAACATTACCGATATGTGTTGCCTGTCGTTGTCCTAATTAAGCACAGTTCTTTTCCTATTGGCCAAAGTTGAGATCATATGGGCGATTGCTTTCTTCAATTTTTGACAGCATTGGTCTTATATTCAATTATCAATTCTTTTTTATTTTTAGATATGAAGCAAAAAAAAAAAATAAAAATAAAAAAATTATAAAATGGTGGTTCGTTTTAAAAAAGTTAAATTTTACCCAAAAAAACCAGAAAAATTAGTCGTTTTTGGCATACCAAAATTCGATTTTTTATCAGATCAAAAAACTATTAGAATTTTGTATGAARAAATACATACATACAGACAGGCCAAGGGCGGATCCACTGGGGGATTGTTTTGCTAGAGTGCAAGTCAAGAGTTATACATTATTTCCRGTGAGCCACAAAMATCAGAARAAATTTACAATTAAACATTCGATAATACTATTACCGCAAATAGTATATTCTATGTACAAGCTACCGTTTTTCCATCTTAAGTGATACTCCACTAAGAAAAGGACTTTGAGTTGCTAATWTTATGTATTTTATTTATATATATATTCCTGTCATCAGGGAGGATTCTGTGACAATCA
>NW_017536193.1:0-1487 GCF_001853355.1 Bactrocera latifrons | reverse complement strand
TGGGGTTAAGGGCGAGTTTTTATCTGATTTTGGACTTTCTAGCACGAATATGCACCGTTATAACAAAAACGCGCTCTCTCAATTTTATTCAAATACTTCACAAACCTACAAGTATATTGATCTCGCTTAGTGTTAGGTGATACGTGTAAATAAAAAGCTTATGGTTTTTATTAAAAGCTGAARTGATGCTTCAGTAACAAAAAAATTGAGAAATAGCGTACACGACAATATATTTTATATTCTCGTTTCCCCGAAAAGGAAACACGTACTTAGTTGTATTTATTTTTATTTCAACGAATACTTTTGCTGGTAGATTTAAATAGTTTTTACCATTTTCTATTGAATATTTCGTCACATACCTATGATATAATTCAGCACACGAATCAGTTTATTTTATTTCATTAATATATCCATATATTTTCCTTACAAAATAAGATTGTGATATACTTACAGCGTACAAATATGGATCTCCAATTAAACTTTAAAAGTTCCTCGATATTATTTCTATTGTTACAATTGTAGCAAACCACTATTATAAATCTGCATTAAATCTGAACATTAAAGCCGAAAGATGAAAAAAAAGGCAGTAAAGAAATACGGAAAAGCAAAAACAAACAAAAATATACCTAAATGACAGCAACACTTTATTCATTTCATTTAATTATTGTAGCAAAAATGGTAATTACTATAATTAATAAAGCGCAACGTATGCGGATAAGCAACTCAAAGGAAGACAACCGGAAAAGACTGTCAACAGAAGTCGCAGCGGGTTTTTGCACAACGTAGTAAGAATATCCGGTAGGCAAATTGCGCGTGCTTCCGTTTGTCTTTTTTATAGTAGAAGGAAGCATCGCAAGCTGGAGTGCAGAATTTGAAATCACTAAATCTGGCCTATTTCCAAATCATATCTTCCGCAAGGAACAACCGAATCAAGTATTACTTCATGGAGCTTCCGTAAATGTTCTCCATTTTTCTATTTATTTTTTGCTTTCAATACAAACATAGTTAGAATTTACTGTGCTAACAGATTTGTAGATCAATTAGTGAGCTGAAAATTAAAATTTAATTGGTATATTGAGATCACTTAAGCATACTATATTAAGCTAATCATTGAGAGAAGGGTAAAATTTTGAAATTGAAAAGACATCTACGTTGGTGAGAGGGAGGAAATCAAATTTGTATGAATTTCAATCTTGTTGAACTTACAAATGTAATAAAACCAATGAAGAGTGAATCAGATTACGTGAGGATGAAAATAATAGTTGGGACCATAAAAATTCCTCAAAAGTCGGCACTTATGCGTCTGTGTGCAGCGCTACTAAATATTATACTATTACAAAGATTTTATTCTCACTCAGTATACAACGGTTGGAAATTGCTATTGGTGGTTTTATTTTTGACGCAGGTATATAAATCGTTATACGAGTATAAAAATCGTTAGTTATCATACCTGTTCGAGGCCTTGTAAACATGAGCTTTTGGGCTAT
>NW_017536192.1:0-1490 GCF_001853355.1 Bactrocera latifrons | reverse complement strand
AAAAGAAGAAACGACTGGCGCGCTGTTGTTAACTCGGCTATAATCGCGTAAGCGGTGACTACGCCAATCAAGAAGAAGAAGTTAACAGGACTATTCAGTCTGCATAGGTACCATGGATAGTCCACCCAAAAGCTATAGGGTTGATGGAAGGTCATCTTCAGGCTCTTGCGCAGTTTCCATTGGAGCAACGAACCCTGAACCAGACCTCTGATCTGCCTGAGTGGCTCCCTCAGCGGCATTTCCTTGACCTTATTGTCTTTAACCACATCGGCCTTCTTGTTCCAGGTGATATCTCAAATTTTTCTGAATGACTGATTGTCAATACCCACATACAGCGGTATTTTCTCTCCCTCCTGTTACAAAGTGCTGATGCTTTCCACACCTCTAGCTTTGGAACAGTCTCCCCCAGCCAGGATGCTGCCTTCTCCTCGCTGTAGTCGTGATCTGAAAAACACGCCCGAGAAGGACAGGATATGCTCCAAGCCTTTGAGCACCAGATCCATAATGACCTCTAGGGTGGTCAACATCTCGGCTTTCATGGTCCCAGCTAGAAAGTTTTTGGACAATACCGCCTCTCTAATGCCTTTGAGGGCAGCAAAGTAACTGCCTACGCTAACAAACACCGCTTGCGCTGGCCCTTCGCTTGTTACAGCCGCTTCTGGATGAAAGTGCTTTTTGTCAGGTGCAGTTGTCGTAATTTGCCCTCCTCGTTGCTTTTCAGCGGCCGCGGGTTTTTATCCTAGACCGGGCCTGTTTATGCGGGACATCAGACTTTTGTTTGGTGGTTATGGTTATTGCCCACTGAGGGGAGCTCTTCAACGCTGTCGGATTGGAGGATCTCTCCTCCAAATTCACCTTTCCTGAAATTTACGCCTTTTTAACCAGCCGCTCCTGGTGTTCGAGGTAATCCTTCTTTGCGCGTTTGATGACGTTGAGGCGGCTGCTTCCTTTGTTCCCTTAGGTCGTTGAGGCAAGTATCCCAGTCTGGTTCATATGGGAGAACTGATAGACCGCCTCACCAGAGAACCGTAGTGGAATAAAGCCTCGATACGCATAATACCCTGGATTAAGAGATGTAATATAAATGTAATAATAAAAGAAATAGAGCAGTATCCCTTACAGTGTCTAAAAATTGCACTCAGAGAAGTGTTCATTGCGCAGTACAACAGCTAACCTGGGGCGTGAGAAATTCCAAGTCAGGGTGATGGTACTAGGTCAGTATAGTAAAACCCTCAAAGGGTTTTTCGTTCGGGTGTGTCAGTTTTTTTATGAACTTTTAATTTTTTTCCTTATTTCCCATGGATTTCCATCCTAACAAATTAATTGTTTCCAATTAGGCGTACTAAATGGTCCAGATATACGAAAGCTGATTAAAAGTGACGCWTTCAACAATATTTTGATTGACATATATTGAATGCATGGCAGGCAATCAAAGAAGTAATAGAAGGCTTGTTGAGAAAGCATCGTTCTAACAACTACGATGTTTCTGT
>NW_017536191.1:0-1452 GCF_001853355.1 Bactrocera latifrons | reverse complement strand
GAACAACACTCAACTCAACAAAAAAATAAACATTTTGATCCTTGTCTACTTGTGTACTTGTTGAACACCTGTCAATTGAAATAGTTGAGCTTTCAAATGAAAATTCTGAAGTATCGCAATTTGGTGTGCTTTGGCTAATTTCAGTAGAACTTGTTGATGTAACGTCCAAGTACTTAATTTGTGAAATACAACATTTTTTTTTACTGCGTCTTGATCGTTGGAACATAGGGAACAAAATTAAAGCTTTTAAAAATTACTTCGAATTCGCTACATAAATCTACCAATTGTTTCAGCGTTGAAATGTTTATAAGTAACAATCGTGGGCTTTCTTAATGCTGAACCAATTGTCCACAATGGACTTAAACATTGTGAAATTTGAATTCCATCTTGTTGGGCATTGGCTTTTTAACGAGGTTTGTAAACGATACTGTAAGATAGCTTTCTTAAAATATTTGACAATTTTTTTGCACATTTCTTTACTCAGCAACTTCTATCGATTCTTTAAACGAATTCTCTAAAACGTTGGCAAGCACATGGCCGCTGCAGTTTAAACGAATATTGTTCTGAAAAGCTTTGACGATATTTGGGCCTCTATCAGTAACGAACTTCATTTAGTCAAAATTATATACGCCGAATTCAGCAAAGTGTTCAACTTATTTAAAACGTTTGTGCTAATTGAACGCTCGAAGTTTACGGACTTAAACCTAAAATTAGATTTTTAGATTAGAATATTTTTGGTAATGCAAGGTATACAATGAATGTAATATGAGTCATAGCGAAAGGAAGATTTTGACTAAAAAACAAGCTACAACAACAATCTGCATAGAAATTGTTACGGTACATGCAGTCGTAACGCGCACCATTGTATAACCCTACAAGTAACAAAAGAATCAGCTGTTTTCCAAGAATTTTTCACAGCTGAGATCACCTGATCGAAATCTGCCTTTTTTAGGCACAGAGATGTAATTAAAAGAAATGTAGTAGATAGTAGTTTTATTAAAAGCGTTTACTATGAAATATGTTCTAATTCTAATGAATAGACATTTCATAGTATCAGAATTACAACTTTTACAACAATAGTACGGTTTTACATTAACCATTTTTTCAAATAATATTTGGGAAAACCCGATCCTATGGCCAGTACAATCAAAATTTTGTGTATAAATATCATCGATTTTTGATAAAAAATCTATAAATTCAAGGGGTGGTTTTACTATTYGGCAATTACTATATTGCTTTTCTGAAGTGAAGAAAAAATCTTCTTCAGTAGTACTACCATCAAATCTTGCCAAGGGCATTAAACAATTATGTTGTTTAAAATATTTATAGTACAAATAACCGCAAAAATACATAAAAGCATTTTTATGTAGAAAGCTGCTTTCATCTACGTCCACATTTACCTCGATTTGTATATTTTGAAATGAGGTAGAATTGGCAGGTCTTGGTAAACTT
>NW_017536190.1:0-1431 GCF_001853355.1 Bactrocera latifrons | reverse complement strand
ATGTACGAAATATGGGTGAAATCGGTTCACAACCACGTCTTCTTCCAATATGACGCTATTTTGAATTCCATCTGATGCCTTCTCTGATATCTCCTACGGTATTTGATGCGAGAGTATAAAATGTTCGGTGACACCCGAACTGAGCCCTTCCTTATTTCTTTTTTATTAATTAGATGAAACTCCATGGAAATAAATGTGATGTTTATCAATAACACTAAAGCGTAAGCTCTAAAAGATTGTCTGAGTACTTCTGCTTTCTGCTAGAGTCTCTTCAATTCTAAGCTTATGACGGCGAATATAGTCAGACATATTAACATAGGAATTGAATTTACAAAAAAAAAAAAAAAAAAAAAAAAAAAAAAAAAAAAAAAAAAAAAAAAAAAAACAATGGTCATGCGACAAGCGACAAATATACGAGAATATTTTAGACGGATATACAACTTGCCTAAGATTTTTTTTAATACTGATATTGTATGTTCTTTCTAATAACATATTGCGATTACAAAAGAATCACACCTTAAAAAATGACAAATGTTTAGGAAAAGCAATAAACAGTTCCTGTCAAAATTAATGAAATTTTATAGTCAAACCGTCATCTACAATTTATAATATCTTCTCTAAAAAAGCAACTTACTCAAATATTATTGATTGTCTAGTTGAGTTTACAAAAAAAAAAAATTTAAAAGAAAAGACGCTTTTGAGTATGAGCATCTTATAACAATGCTATGAGAACTATTTCATAGAAACTGGACACATTTCAAATAATACAGAAGAATAAATTCAAATTTTATTTATTTCAGCAATAGTGACACGCAAAAAATATGTAATTCCCTTTAGTTGATACCGCACAAGCAAGGTTTACGAAGCAATTATCAGTAAAGCAGATTTTCCAGTTAAGTATAGTATCTCAGCGATGACAATAAAATTTCGTGGTCTAGATAGACCAGTGTATGTAAGTGTATTACAAATTGATATATAGGAAGTAATTATTTTGAAGTTGATTTTTGTGACCAAAAACTACCAAGATCATTTAAATCCCCCGGTGGTGAAGAGAAAGTGAAGGAAATGGTTCACGCACCATATCGTCAGGTATATGGGTAGGCAAGTGTTAGAGAGATAGCAAATGAGCTCGATATCTCTTGCGAGTCCGTTCGAAAGATTTTGATGGTTATTTTGAGTATGAAACGTGTTCTAGCTCGACTCGTCTTGCTAACACTGTTTTTTTTTTTTTTTCAAAAGTACCGTAAGGTCTCTTTATACATGCTTGATCATGCTAATTCCGATCCCACATTCAGCATTATAACTGCCCATGAGAAATGGGTTTAAGAGTTTCACATGCAAAGAAGTCAACAAACATTGGCATAGAGGGAAAAACGCGAACAAAAACTAAGAATAATAGGCCAAAGCGACTGAAAAATCAAGGTAATAACT
>NW_017536189.1:0-1439 GCF_001853355.1 Bactrocera latifrons | reverse complement strand
CGTAGTGTATCTCATGCAGCTCGTCGTTCCATCGAATGAGGTATTCGCCGTGGCCAACGCTCATAGGGCCATAATTCTTTCTCGAAAACTTGTAASGTCGACTCATCAGATGTTGTCATTGTGCGTGCCTCTGTACAATACAGCAGAACGGGAATAATGGATGACTTATACAGTTTAGTCTTTGTYCGTGGAGAAAGGACTTTACTTCTCAATTAAACTACTCAGTCCGAAGTAGAATCTGCTTGCAAGAGTTACTCTGCGTTTAATTTAGAGGTCGACATTATTGTTGCTGTTAAAGCTGCTTCCAAGATAAACGAAATTATCTATAGCTTTGAAGTTATTACTGTCAACAGTGACGTGGGAGCCTAGTCGCGAGTGCGACGACTGTTTGTTTCATGACAGGAGATATTTCGTCTTGCTAACCAATGATATCAATAGCACTGGAGTACGCCAGCAACTGCTTATAGAAGAATATACCTGCTCGAGAAAGCTCTGCAGCTCGAATTATTTGCTCCAGCAGTAGATTGAAGAAGTCGCATGAAAGGGAGTCGCATTGTCTGAAACTTAGTTTAGTATCAAACGGCTTGAAGAGGTACTAGTGCACAGCGTTTTAGTTTTGCGGGGATACCAATTTCATATAAAGGTAGCGCATTAAAAACAGCTCCTTTTCGTGTTGTCAAAAGCAACTTTAAAACAGACGAAGAGGTGATGTGTGTCGATTCTCTTTTCATGGGTTTTTTTCAAGATGTTGTGCATGGCAAATATTTGGTCAGTCTTAAAGCCACACTGATAAGCTCAAATCTGTTTGTTGGCAGCGGGCTTTAACATTGAACACGATAGCTAGATAGTGCGTTATGAAATTAAATTTTAATTGCTATTTTTTTTTAAGTGTTGTTGCTAAATGGTTATTCTTTCACACAAAATAATAACAGTACCAGCTATATTGTTCGCGTTGGAATATATAAGGCCAAAGACCACAAGTGTAAAGCACTTACCACTGTTAATCCAAGGAAATAGGTTGCGTAGCGGTAAACGTTGATAAAAAGTAGTGGAATGAAGCAGACACAGCGAGAGGGATAGGTGATAGCCAATTTTGTCTCTTCTTTGTTTTCTTTAAGTGATTTCTAACACGACAAGTTTTTCTTTATTTCTGGTTTAAAAGTTTTTTGATTTTCTACAGAAACATGCTTAAGACTCTCGAAAACTTTTTTCCGCGTTTTCGCAATTTCACTAGGCGCTTTCGAAATATAACAAAAAATGTAGAATAATAATGAATATCCAGAAGAACAATTTTTGTTATTTTTATTAATTTAAGTAGCACAAAAGTACTAAAAAACGTAACGCACACACATATGTATGTCTTTATATACTATATCAACAATCATATATTTTCCGACTCAAAACTCAAAGAAAACGCTAAAATTGTAGAAAAAACTTGT
>NW_017536188.1:0-1452 GCF_001853355.1 Bactrocera latifrons | reverse complement strand
AAAGTAAGCTCAAATAGACCCCAAGCTAGAAGCAACAAAAATTTAAACAAAACCTTTCACAAAACGCAATCGTTCACGTCTGAACAACGAAACGTCTGAATAACGAAACATACGTCATGCGAAATATGTAAAAGAGGGCATAAACTTAAATCTTGCGAGAGGTTTAAAAACTTAAAAGTTAACGAACGAAATAATTTTGTCAGTTCAAAAAGACAAAAGAATTGTCTGTCACATGCGCATACATGTAAAAATTGCAAAAGCAAATTTAATTGCTTACATTGTCACAAAAGACACCATTCGATGCTTCATTACAGCACATATCCCATTTCACCCCAAAGAAGCGCTTATTGAAAAAGAAGCACGGGGAATTGCAAAAGTAAATCCCGAAATCCAATGCTATAAAAATTGCCATACTATGTTGCTCAAAGGCACAAAAAGCTCAAACGCTGCACAGTGAAACACAAAGTGGACTAATTACAAAACCAATTACCACCATGACAACTCAAGTTGAGAAAAAACCAAATCAATACCTTAATTCACAATTAAGGAAAGTTCAAGACATAGGGAAACTCCACCTAATATTAAATAAAAAATATTAGTATTGTAGGGGCTTCTCTAAAGCCACAAACACAAGATCCAATACTCCATTTTCCAGCCACCATTTTCCAATACTCCACAAATTGGTATAAAACACAAAATCAGAGCTTCCTCTAACAGTCCCTACACATACAACTTTTCGGCCCTTGGGTGGCTTTCGCCAAAAATTATACAAAATCCTGATTCAAAAATCTGAAGTTATGTGGCGCGCTACTACACGCCAAATAAGTGCATATGCACTTAAGCATAAAATATAACAAATTGTCTCCAGAAGTTGAAAAATCTACACATTTTATACAATATTGCCCCATAGAGGCATCCTATACATTTTCAAATACATATAACAAAAAAACAAAAGAAAAATCAAAAAGGAAATCAAGGGATCACAATACTCTCAATGCGTCTGAGCCAGACGTAGAGTTACTATCCTTTATAAGCCGATAACATAGAAAAGGCAAATAATAAACAAACGGTATACCATGCCAATAAAATAAGGCATTTTAAATAACGGCCAATGAAATGAAATAATCAACGCTTACACTTGTTTGCCATAGTAATGAGTCGTCAAAAAAAGCAAAATCAAATAAACACGAAAAATGAAGTTGCTCCTAAATACCTGAACGCAAATTGAAATACATACAAAGTACATGTGTCATGTTTAAATCAAAATCCATTCTCTGCCCACCCGGATAAATGTGAGTTTATGAAAACTCTATCATCAAATACTTCTGCTGTCAGAATGTATTCTGCGCCTCGGCTACTCCACCAGCAGTACGCCACAACAACATATTCGTGGAATACTAAGAAAAATATTCGTCTAGGGGGTCCAGGATATTTAAATGAGTTAAGCATCCA
>NW_017536187.1:0-1496 GCF_001853355.1 Bactrocera latifrons | reverse complement strand
GAACAAAATTTGGCACGAAAACGTCGGATCTTCCATGGAGTGAAGCGATGTTGCTTGGGATGGTCAACCGGCTTCGGTTCTTGCTTAACYTCTATTTTAATACTTTAAGATCTTGACCTAAAATGCGCAATCAGACGTTCCTTCGTTAGTCCGAGTTGCTCTGAATCGATTTGCACCGAATCGACTCAGCACTGTCTTTGTGAACACCCTCAGCTACAGCTACTATATTTTCTTCCTATACATATTCTATTCTTACGAATATTATCCAAAAATTTCTCACTATGGGTGATGGTTTGCGTGATTACTCGTAAAAAAAATTTTTTTAATTCGTAAACGGTGTTTAGGTGTAACTCTTTTCATGATAAAATACCAAACAATACTGAACAAAAATAATATAACACCTTGACACGACTTTCGCGTGATTTGTCAAAAAGATGCCTTTGAAAAAAGTACCTATGCTTGGATCAGCCTTTATGTYGTTATGATATATTTTACAGATACACCTCTTTCGGGATTAGTCTCAATCAGGATTATCGCCCTTTACTAATACGTCTACGTTGTACACCCTGAACTGAATCACCAGTGAAAACAAATTGGATATTTTTTTATATCAAGGTTTTTCATACAAAATTTCAGTTTCCCTGAACAGTTTCATCTACTTCTCTTCTAATTTTAATTACCCTGAAAATGCAAATTCGAAGCTAACTCGTAATCTGTTGGCAGCACAAATCTCATATGACTGCGTTCTGGTAATAATTGTGAATAATATTTGAAAACAATTTTTTTTTTTTCGGAATTATAGCGAGCGCATCCTTATAAAACAAAACAAGAAATATAAAAAAATAACCACATTGCATTAAATAACACTCATTTCACTAAAACCTTGTTATCCCAACTAATTTCAGTCTCCAACTTGACAGATGACCAACAAGGTCAGCTCGTTCAGCTTAAATTGGGTTTCCGCAGTTTTGCCTGACCACACGCCACCAACCGCCAACTCACTGCACACGACTTGTGGTTGCTGTTTTATTTTTATCTCGACTGCCCTCGTATTTGCTGGATCCAGCAGTTGTGGGCGTCCAATGCCGATGCCTATCAGGTGGCCAACATCAAGTCAAATTTGTAGTGATTTTCAACCGAAATTGAGCCTTTTGTTTTTGTTTGCGCGAATGTTTCTTTTGTTGTTGAAGAGGCGTTGAGAGTATTTTTAATGTAAATTGAGCTGCATTCTAAATTAGGAAACACACGAGCTCTTTGTGTGTGTGTGTCTGTGTGAATTTGTTTGCTTGGTTTTTGGCTCAATTTCAATTAATTTTCATACATTAGCTATGATGTATCTGTATAATGTTAGAAACTATCGAATGCCATGGAAAGAGACTAACAGGAATGCGGACTTTAAAGGTGGAAGTAGGAAAAAGAAGATACAGTTAGTTAAATATGAACCGAAATCCACAAGTGGCAGGAACCGGGCAAGTGCTTGGAAGTTCGAAAGAACC
>NW_017536186.1:404383-420851 GCF_001853355.1 Bactrocera latifrons | reverse complement strand
TATTCTGCATTTTCCTTTTAAATTTTTAATAATCCGACAAGCTAGAGTGAGCGCATTAAGTAAGATGAACTCGTACGGATTTAGGAAGATACTTATCTGAATTTTGATCGGTTAGTTATACGGTAGCTACTGGCTACACCAATCCGATCAGAATAATTTCTTCCGACATTGTAGCAAGGCCTTGGGTAAAAACCCATGCTAAATTTCGTGAAGATACCTTGACAAAAAAAAAGAGTTTTCCTTCTAAAAACAATAATTTTATGGGTAAATGGAATGGAGCTATATAATCCGATCTAAGCAATTTTTTCGGAGATTGTAACGATTCCCTGAATAATAATTTATGTCAAATTGCGTGAAGATACCTTGGCAAATATAATACAAATACAAATAAAAGAGTTGTCCATACAAGGACTGGCTTTTGACCGATCAGTTTATATGACAGCTATATACTATAGAAATCCGATCTGAACAATTTCTTCGGACAATGTAGACATGCTTTAGATAATAATAAATGCCCAGCTTCGTGAAGATAYCTTGTCAAATAAAAAAGTTTCAAGTTTCATACAAGGACTTGRGTTTGATTGGTCAGATCATAGGCAGCTACATGCTATAGTTGTGCGAAATCGGCGGTTCCGATTGTGAACAGTTTCTTCGGGAAATCTTTGGGGAAAAGGGATACAAACAAACGGGCAAAGCTAAATCGTTGCTTATCATTTATATACCAGATATACCAGACGCTTATCAGGTATATGTATACTTCAAAGGGTCTCCAACGTTTCCTTCTAGAATCTATAAACTTCCAAACAAAATTTAATATACCTTTTTCAGTGTATAAATACTAAATCCAATAAATTTTACTTCCATACGGATTAACACTTACCTTAGTTATTAAATTAGTAGCATCAGTAATGAGTGAAAAATTTCCACCAGCTGGTACTTACAAAGAGTATACTTCATGAGTTATAAATTGTCGAATGCTTTCATCAGTTTTTCACTTCAGTAAAGTGTTAGTGTATGAGTAATTTACAAGAGTACTTCAAAGATAGGCAAAGTAAATAAAATATACAAACAACAACCACAAAATCCGCCTTGTTAATGCAGGAATCAAGAATTTCGCGCGCAACTTTACCAAATCATCGAGTGAATACTTAAAATTTACCGCTCGAAAATCTTCCTCCACAGATTTCTTCGCGCGAAATATATATATTTTTAATGAATTTGTATGGAAATATAGCGAAAATATATCATAAATAAATGAACCCATACTCAGTATATATGTATGTCCTTATATGTGTTGTACTCTAGTTATGTGTGTGAAGAGTCCTTGAATATTCTTGATTTGCCACTACCGTAACTATGTATATAAAATGTTTCTATTTTTTATTGTAATTTTACTATTAACAAATGCTGCAATAATTTATGGTAAAATCTACTTTTAGGCGTAATACGCAGCTGCGCTGCATTAACGCCGTGATTATGCGCGCTTTTCAAAGTCAATACAACTTAATGAGCTTATGCCAGTGCGACTGTGTATGTGTGCTGTATGTAGGATAAATACTTATAAGTTAGCATGCATGAGTGGGTGCATAAGAGTCTTAAAAGTGTTGGTGAAAATTCCACTCTTAAGCTGTAAACTAAAGTCAGTGAAGTACTCAGCTAATTTAGTAGGCGTGGGCTAAGCTGAATTCAGTGCAAACAGAAGAGGAAGCAGTTAAAGGTAGTTTTCACTGTATACAGATTTAACTTTTATTATAGTAATAACTTTCTTCTAAAAAGTTAAAACTATAATTCTGGCACGAAACCTTGAAATCGCTCAAAAAGGATTGCAATACAGAAAATCTTCATGAAGATTAATTTCTACGTTTCTCATCTAACCTTGGTCTCACATTCTTGGATCAAAGTGGAAATCGGGTAAAATTGGGTTTGGCACTGCTTCGTATTCGTATTGTTTTTTGAGATGGAAGAAAATATATCCCCAAAAGAAGGAAAATAATATTTAAAATATGGTTTAGAGTTTTTTTTAAAGGTTTCCGGATTCCGCATGTTAAAAGATAATTTCACCAATTTCCTTAATTTATTTTCCATTTCTTGCGCCTCTGCCCTGAATTTCAAAGTTTCTTTTTGTGACATCAGCTAGGGTTTTTTTGTACTGAAAATGGTTTCACATTCGCATTACTTCAGGAAAAAGTTTCCAATATGGACACATTGCAGGTCAGTTTCCAAAAATGCCAACGATTTTGGGAAATAGCCATGACCGTATAGCACCTGTTTTGAGTAGTAGTTCACCTCAATGTGTTTTCTACTGAGCTATATTTCAAGCAGAAACCTTTTTATTAATGAGTATGCAGAGATCAGTGGAGGAGTGTATAGGAAGGCTGAACCGCCTATTTATGTGCAACCCGGTATACCTAATCTGCGTGCCAGCATAAAGGGGTAGCCGGCAATGAGCTGATCGACGAGATAGCCCACTCTGCGGCAACGTCCAGGATGATGGGGCCAGGCAGCAGAAATGCGCCATGTAATGATACTTCTCAAAGGGTACAACCTTGCAATGTTGAAGGAAATGATCAACCTTCGCCGAAACAAATTACTATATACGGGGCACTGCCGGCTTTGGAAGCACTTGTCCAAAATGGGAAAAGTTTTCTGTGCAACTTGCGGTTCTGTACCATGGATTTCCATGCAGAAGCAAGATAGGTTCCATCAACGTGAACAGGGATGACGCGCCCAGCAGGCCCCTGTAATTGTTCAGTTCTTTTGTGAAAATATGTGATATAGAGGAGGGCACAATAGACCGAAAGTCGCAGTTCAAAGCCTCAATTTTACTATCTATCTATCTACTAAGCCACCTCTCTTTATCTTTTGACGGTCCACCTTTCTTTGCACTCCCTTGTCCAAAGATCTTGCCAGAGTTAAAGTATCTGCTTCCTCACCTGTTGTCTTGTGTTTATTTTTTTCCGATTTTTTTTTTCATAACCAACATTGTATTCTCTGCTTGGCCAGTATTTTCTCGCATTAAATGTTTGCGATATCCCTTCTAGAAGAGCGATATATTCTAAGCATAAACACTTGAAAAGCACCAAAAAAAGCTAAGGAAACACTTGACTTAATAATGTATTTAATACCGCAGTCATAGACATTTCCATAAAAGGAAATTATGAAACCGCACAGCCGCAGAGCTCGCTCTGTAGTTATCTGCTGATTGCTTTCTAGTTATATGTTTTAATTTTGTAATTTCAGCTCGAGTCGAAAAAATTTCTCAATTCCTATATTAATTATCCTCATTTACAAAATATAGTCAATGTTTTGAATTAACTTAAATTCACTTTCATACACCTCTTATATCTTGTTGCTAACTGTGAACCCATATCTGATTTTTTTTGTAGCAAAATGAAGATCGCTTCACAACCGTTGAACTGCCTGCCAGCGCTAAAGTGCCGAACGATAACAGCAACGTCACAACCGCTGCTGCCACAAGCWTCAGAACCGTTGGCAGTAGCGGCACCAGCAGCACACAACACGGCAAAGCCATCAGCATTCGAATTGGTGGTGATGGTGGCGGTGATGGACCAGGCGGCCCAACTGCCTGCGAACCTATCGATGTGATCACCTATCCACCGAACACACCAACCACACCAGCTACGAAAGTCGCCATCGGCGGTGGTGATTCGGGCGCAGCGCTAATTGCACTCGACACCGGCGATCCTAATGAACCGGAACGTGGCAATTGGACGGGCCGTTTCGATTTTCTACTCTCACTGCTCGGGTACTCGGTGGGGCTGGGCAATGTGTGGCGCTTCCCGTATCTCTGCTACAATAATGGTGGCGGTAAGTTCAATATTTGATGTTTGAAACGGGGAAATCAATTAAGAATTTCACCAAATTGCATTAACATCCATTAAGAGTGTCACTCAAATTCTCACACAATATCTCATTCTTGTCTCTAATATTTCGCTTTTGTTCCTACCGTAGGCGCCTTCCTCATACCCTTCACAATAATGTTAATTATCGCCGGTCTGCCGCTCATGTTCATGGAGCTCTCATTCGGCCAGTATGCCGCATTGGGGCCTGTGGCCATTTATCGTCGCTTCTGTCCGCTGTTTCGTGGTCTCGGCGCTGGCATGGTTATCGTTTCGGCCATTGTAATGCTCTACTATAATTTGATTATTGCCTGGACAATATTCTATATGTGCGCCTCATTTCGGCGTGAGTTGCCATGGCAGAACTGCGAGGCCGCATGGAGTACTGAAAGTGAGTACAAAAACAACATCTACTTTAATGTCATGTATATAAATTTATAATTTAAATAAGTGAAATAATTTGTGAAGTGAATTTCGCGAAAACATGCATTAAAATTTCCTGTGTTGCCTTCACTGGTTCGAAGCATTTTGAGCGCAGGTTTAAAAGTTTACTTATGTAATGCTGTGTAGCTTTCAGTCCATTAATTGAAAAGTATTGTGTAGGCGTCTTAATTAACTTATAACGTATGCGTTTGTTCATTGTGAAAACTTAGATTTTATTAAAACTCATTTAATCGGCTTGCGCTGTGAGATTTTTAGTTAGGTTGCGTAGGCATTCGAAGGTACGAAAAGACGGGGACAAGATGAACGCTTGAAATAAATACCATTAACTCCGATTTCCAAACAAATATTAACTGAACAAGTAGGAACGGAGTAACTTCATAATTAACCGAACATTTTACAAGGGGAATTCCAAAGTAAACACTACTTTAAAAAGAAAGCAGAACAAATAGTTTTTTCGGCAAAAGCAATTTATTTTATTCAAAACTAGCTGACCCCGCAGCCGATGTCCTGCATGAAATTATGTGTTTTGAAATTAAAAGAAAGTTGAATATATCATTCCATTTTTTTTTTTAATGTAACGTTGCTTGATAAACCACATTTTTTGGTTTCTGTTTCGGTGTACAGAAAAGATGGTTTTCAAACTCGTGAACACGCCACGTTCATCTGACCGTGTGAAAAACATACATAGCACTTCCAAACTTGGCAAACCAAGTTGTATCCTGTTTGATCGTGACCTCAAATGCAATTTTCACTGGAAGCGGAATACGTTTGAACTGAAATGGCAAATCATTGGAACTCAAAGAAATTTGTAGAATCAAGCATTCTGTCCACTTGTATTCGATAGGTGCGTCACAATCAGTCGGATTCCATTACACAGTTTCGGTTCATGAAGATTGCGAAACATAATAATGACAGATCCAACTTTGAGACGCAAATGATGCGGTGGCATACCAAGCCTCTACAAAGAATTAAGAAATTCCACTCTATAATTCACGGCGTCGTCTTTATTGTCAAGACGAGCGATCGATTTGTATGAGCGCAATTCTCGCGGAATTTGACTTTGAATCATCCAGTTTAAGTCAACAACATCGCTATTTTTGGAATCGTAGTTACAATAATTTGGACGATGTTCGGATAAATAATCGAGATGAGTTCATCTTTCGTGAATTGATAAGCGGCGAATGGAATTGATATCAAACCACCGAAAGTATCAACCGAAATTCACCCATTTCCAATTTTTAGCGAAAGTTGAGAAAAAACTCGTAAATGTTGATTTTGTTTTTGGCGGTGTTTTCATTGGCTGTACTGTATTCTATGAGTTGAAATGAGGAGAATGGCCATTCTCCAAATTAAGTGCGAGACCAAAACGTTCGGAAAACGTTCATGAATTGCAAAAGTACATATCCTACAAAGCGCTTTATTGCAGTTCACGTATCGACCGTATCGACTAATAACCGCCATGTTACTTCCTTTGGTGACATACTTACAAACGTACTTTATCGATTTCACCAAACTGCAATAATATATTGATATTGATATGAGTTTTGAAAATGAATTAGACAGTAATGGTGAATATAGTACGATCCATGAGTTGCCAACTTCTATATTCACTCTTCTAAATTAAATGCTGAATGGTCTGCCATTGTTATCTGGTGGGCGACGCCGATAGAGTAGATATCCATCATTTCTATATTGTGTTTCCGAAAGAAAAGCATGTGGATAGTGTTTTGTGCATTTATTGTCAGCCATACGAACCGAAAAGTGATTGTAATGTTTGAAAGATCCATGAATCTTATTGGTTTTCACCACTTCGAATAATACTGGATCTTTCGCAGAAATGATTTCATCAATTTGGTCTGGTGTAACCACCGTCCAAAGAAGAATGTGTACGTGCGGCAAACCTCTCTTTTGCCACTCAACAGAATACACCTAGCATCCAACAGCACCATCAAACAACGTAACTTTGAAAGGTTGTGCTGTGATATCGTGACGATCGCTTGTTGATTGACCGCGATCCACAATTCCGCACGTATGTCATCGCATCCTTGGAGTGCTTCTTGCTTTGCCTTGCCTTGGGCTGCCATACGTTGCTCGCAAAAAAAAAACGCCGATCGATATTAGGGCGACTTATTCGTTCGTAACAAATTTCAATCTGCAATTGATCACTTTGCGTAAAACACACATATATAAACATTTCAGTGAATAATTTTCAATAATTTTCTTTTGAATAGCCGGAATAAAAAAGCAAGCGACCGTAATTGAACGATTCAAAAAATTCAAAAAATTAAAAAAAAAATGTGTATGGAAAAGAGTTACTTTTTGGAACTATCCAATTTTCCGACTTTACTCATAAAAAGTATAAGGTATTTTTATTTTTAAGCCTTCCCCGATCCACAACGAAAAACCTTTGAAGCCTTACTAACAAACAAACATTCGTTCGCTTGTATGGGAAAAAGAAAAGGACTGACCTGAAATTATTCAATATTTTCTTACCGTAAAAACCATCTTTGAGCCTCAACGGCCACATTAAAAAGAAAATTATCAAATTTGGT
This sequence comes from Bactrocera latifrons, assembly GCF_001853355.1. NCBI lineage: Eukaryota > Metazoa > Arthropoda > Insecta > Diptera > Tephritidae > Bactrocera > Bactrocera latifrons. Next base: position 413,995 of record NW_017536186.1, on the reverse strand, counting down.
TCAGTCGTATGAAAGTTATGAGCGTAGCTTGTTGGCCGGTATGACCGCCAGTATGCCGGTGAAAGTCTTTTGAATGGCCTCTACGTCTGCATAACGCTTTCCTTTCATGGGCAAATGCATTTTTCCGAAAAGGAGAAGTCGCACGGTGAAATAGCAGGTGAATGCAGTGAGTGGTTATTGGTAAATGAAATTTCCGGTGATTACGGMTTTTGATTGGCCCGCATGTTAATCGTCATTTATGTCCCCACAACCACTTTGAAAACGTTGAAATCACTCGTGCACTCTGCTACTTGATAGGCAATTATCACCATAAACTTCTTTCATAAATTGAAACGTTTCGGCAAAAGTTTTACCAATTTTAAAACAAAATTTAATGTTGGCTCTTTGCTCGAAGCTCATTTTCGCACCAATCAATGAAATATCATGAAATTCTCACTGGGCAATCGATAAAAATAGCAAATTCTAACACATCAGTCGAMATATGGAAGGCGCCCCGAGAGGACGCTAGATTCAAAAAGTCCTGTTCTCTTTGGAAAGCTCCTTTTATACTCCCACAATTTTCAAAGATTAAGCCCGGAATCACATTTTCAGGTATTTGCAAAATGTATATTAAAGAAGAAAAAACGTATATCCATATTTTGTAGGTTCTCCAATGTGTCTTTCTGGGTGTTACAAACTTCGTGGCGAACTTATTATACCATATATCCTGTATTGGGATAGTATCGACGTAATAAATATAAATAATAAAAGAGTAAAAGAAAATAATGTTATATTAGTTCATTAAGAAACCTCACAAATTCAACGATATGTAATAAATAAAGTAAACCGAAAGTTTTAAAACCCATATATAATATAGGGGGATAGTAGGCCTTGAGATATGAAATTTGAAATAAAAATCGCCCACCACAACCATTGTGTATTTTTTCCACCGGCTCCTACAAAGCTTTAATTATTTTTTGATTAAAATGATTCGTTCTAAGAAATTTTGGTTAATACATCTGTAATGGTTTGTGAATTATGGACATCAAACTTATTAAGGGGGCGGGACTACGACCACTTAGATGTTTACGTACCACTTAGATGTTTACGTAGAGCTTAGCAATTTCAGTTTATGTGTTTTCGATTACAAACGTTTTGGGGATGACGAAATGGTCCGATTTTTCCACCTACAATAACAACCTTCTCAGAGTGCCAAAGAATACGTACACCAAATTTCTTCACAATATCTTATCTTTTCTCATGTGATGTATTGTTCGAACAGCCGTTCAGGCGCTTACAGGGACAGGCAGGCATTCTGAACTTTTCTGGTCATGCTGATCATTTCGGTATATCTGTCTCACTTATTTTTTTGTTTTACAAACAACCGTCGCGTTATACCCTGTGCAACATATCGAGAGAGTATAAAAATAAAGTTTAGCAGTCCATGACTTCTTTTGCAGGAATGAATTCGATGAATCCAATTTTCGAGTACTTATTYCACAAAATCAAGTCGTATGTCGTGAATAGCARGTTCAATATTGAGTTCTAAAGCTTGAAGAGAGTAATGTTCATTACTAAAGGCCAATGACTTCAAATAATCAYATTAGAAGTAGTCTAATACTGTTAAGTCACAACTTCTTGGAGGCCATTCACATCTCACAATTTCTGTAAATAATCGAATCTCCAAAATTTTCTCACAATAATTCGGTGGTTGTACGTGCTGTGTGGCACGTAGCCCGTCTGGATCCACGTTGTCAAGATCAACTTCTTCCAATTAAGGCCATAAAAAGTTGGTTAACATCGGTCTTTACCGCTCTCAATTGGCAGGGTCACCAGCTCTATTTCGAAAGAAGTACAAACCGTTAATTCTACCAGCCCAAAAACCACACTAAACTCTCAATTTAGATGAATGTGATGGTTGTTTCTGAACAATTTGTGGATTTCTTCGCACTAAAGTCGACAGTTTCATTTATTTACCACACTAGCCAATGCTCGAGAGCGTCTAGCAATCGACAAATTGCTGTCTTCAGCAACGGCATCAAGTCAGTCGGTCAACAAGATCTTAATGAATGAAGTCCTTTCCCTCAACTGTGTCCTTATATCCGCACCACAAGGCCACCTAAAAATATTTGTAGCTCTAGGTTAGGTTAACTTCTGAGAAGTGGTTGTGAAAGTGTTATCTTCAATAGCTTCAAAGCTTTCTTTTCTCCAAATATCAAAAATATTATCATTATAATGATGCTCTGGTGCATATGTGTGCCTTTTATTTTCTTGATACCTTCAAAAAAACTTGGATCCAAGATAATGATTTTAACTTCCACAGAAGATTTTTAAGGTGAAAATATTCTTTGAAGCTAAAAAGATACTGGAATACTAAGACGAAATAAGTTTGGCAACCCACCATAATGAGCTATAGATTTCTCTTTTATTGAAGTTAGCTGAAGTTAACTTTATTGTATAGTGAGCGGAGAAGTGACTGATAAAAATAGGTGAAAAATACGTCGAGAACTGCGCCATTTAATACGCTATTTTAACTTTATATTAGCGGTATTGGTTTTGCGATTAATATTTAGCACCAAAGCCATAAACTTAAAAATATAAATAATGTAATACAAATCTTAATTAAATATGTTATTACATTTCTTAATAAGCTCTTAGCACCAAAGGGTGTTTAACGATTTAAGAGGCATGTATGCACCAATACCATATACAAATGCCACATAAACGAAATAGTTGAAGTAGAAACAGAGAAAATCTAACAATTTCTATTCAAACCCGCCGTCTCTATCACACTCAACCACCAGCAGTATTATCAATGACACTCGCTCGTTGGAGCCACGCACTCAACCCACATAAAGCGCATTGTCGCGTCTTTAACTCATCGCTATCGATTTCTTGTCTCGCGTGCTCAGAAAGTAAAAGCAAAAATGTGTAGCTACGGAAACGGAAGTGAAAAGTTAGCAATTGCCCATGCGGAAGCATTGAAATGTAGAGCGCATAGACATTAAACGCGCAGGCAAGCTGCCGTACGGACAGGAAAGCAATACAAAAACACACAGACTCGTAGACTCACAGCCTCCTAGTTGAAGGGCACACCTAGTACATACACAGCCACATAACCTTATTGAGCTACCATGCAGTGTACGCGTTGTGGTGGGAGATAAAGCATTTTAAGGTTGTTCTTAGTAAACATTTCAATTGCAACTCTAGATATTGGCGCTCAAAGGCACGCAACACATTGCATGCTGATTTCTGTTATGCGCCGTTTTTCATTTGCTGTATATCGAGCAATTTCGCAAAGATCGCCAGTAAACGATTCTGTTATCGGCTCACGTTACGCCTATTTTGCTGTCGCTGAGCACGTGAGGAGAAAGTAAGAAAAGATAACATGGAAATATATACCATACATTTATATGTATGTATCTGGAGATAATGAGAAAATTCTTACATAGACCCACTAATAGTACGAGTTTGTAAATAATATAATATTCGAAGAGAAAGTTAGATAGATTTGACATGGAATGACAGAAAAGAGCGACATTTGGCGACGAAGAAAGCGCTCTTCCACATGACAACTCACTGACTTGCACATCCGCTGAAATCATAGCCAGATAGGTCGAACTCCTCTCTCATCCTGCGTATTCCGGCTGAGTGTTTCTAGAAGGGTTACTTTTGAAAAAGTCATGCGCTGAGCGGCAATTTAAGTTAATTGCTGAGGTTATTGCCACCACGCAGGCCTACTTTGCAGATTTCCAGGAAACGTATTTTTCAAATGGATTAAAGCAGTTGGAACATCGTTGGATGTAGTGAATCGAAACAAAAGCTTAATATGTTGAGAAAGCAATCGCCATTTTTTCTAACGCTTTCTTGTTTTGTAGGCTAAATATTTATCGGACCGCCCTTGTACAGGTATATGGTTGAATTGGCTATTTCAAACAATCAACCTGATAGCCTACTTTAAAACTGACACAATTTAACTTACATACGATTGTAAGTATGACTATTACTGCTCATGTCTCCTTGACAACTGTTACATCCCTATTACTTCGCCTTAACCACCTCACATTTTTTGTGGTTAAACAATTGATTATAAATTTCAATTAATTTCAGCAACCAAATTATAGCCCACTCAGCAAAAAGTAAAGCGCAGTAAAACCACAGCAGTCACACCCCGCTTACGAAGCAGACTCACCCAACAACAAATTATTAAATGAAAGAAATGAAATTCTGAGAACAACAGACAAACACACTGTTGCCAGGAATATGACGTAATGTAAATTAGACCAAAAGGAAAGCTAGTAAGGCAATAGCTTTTTATGCAAAAACAAGAATAGCAGCTTTAAAAAAATAACGAGTGCTTTTTTTTTTACTGCAATTTACTTTCGCTTCAAACGCTGAAGCACTTCAAAAGCTTTAGAGTGCCTATTCCGTTGGTCTTTCGTTGGCAACCAGCTGTGGTGAGCACTTGACTTAAATTGAGTGAGGGGAGTAGGGGCGATTACAATAACAAATTTAAAAAAACCATTGTTGCATACAAAAGGAGAAATACCGTTAACTTTCGCTTGCACCGGAGCTATAATACCCTTCATAGGTGCATGTTTTATGGTATAAAAAGCTGTAAATAAAAAAAATTCTTGATCTCAATCGATCAGTTTGGTGGCAGCTATATGCTTTAAAAATCCGATCTAAACAAATTTTCCGGAGATTGTAGCCTTATCTTGGATAATAATCCATGCCAAGTGTCTCAAAAATATCTACTCGATCTTGGTTTTTATTCATCAAATTGTGTCGCAAATTATACTGGTCGAATACAGGTGGTGCCGAAAAATGATCGTTTTCTTAAAGAGAAAAAATATTGTGGATATTGCCATAACTGAGAGACTGGTTAGCGCGTATACAGACAAACAGTCGGACATGACTAAATCAATTCAGCTCATCACGATGATTTTTCATATATGAGTGCCGAAGGTGACACGCTTTTCTTATGACAAAAAACTCACGATGGTTTACCCAATACAGAGAGGGAACATTTTTAGTAAAAATCTGAAGATATTGTTCGGTACAGTGGTCAACGTATGTTTACTAAATTAGTAACAGTAAGAAATGTTCTAGTAAACACGAAGCACAAGACTTCTTTTGGTTAGTAGCTAGAATAATAATTTTAACAGTGAAATTCTTTAAATAACTTACCCTCATATGGTGATCGCAATGACATTTCTTATAACCAAATACTTTCAACGTCCCTATACGCTAGATTGAAGCCATTTAAATTTATAAAACTTTGCAAAGTCAAGTCCTTTTTACTTTGGAACACATCTYGTACATATATACACTTTATAGGGKCTCCGATGCTTCGTGCTAGGTGTTACAAACTTCGTGGCAAACTTAATATACCTTGTTCAGGCTATATGGTAGATAGTGGAATACAACAAATGGCGCAACAAAAAGCAACTGAAGATGATGAAGTATCTTAAATGCTTTTGAATTGTTATTTACGCGCACAGCGTGCCACTCAACTTCACTGCTGTTTTGAAGCGAGTTTCACAAAGTTAAGTGTTACAAAGTGTGGAGTAAGAGAATGAGTTCAGGAAATCATTGTCTACCTCAGCCTATTTACACTTTTTCACTCTGATTTCATTTATTTGCCTACCAACTCTCTTGCATACAGGCAGCCACAAGCGATAATTTATTATTATTTCGCTTTTTGAAAGCATTGTGTGGGTAAATACTAAAAGAAAACCCACCGTTCTTTCAATTACACTGCTCGCATCAGCAGCTTCCTTCCTCATGTTCTCACTTTCAAAAGCCTCACAGTTCCGCAGTGAGGTCGCTATGCGAAGGTGTGCATTTAAGAGCGTTAAATTGACGTAAACAGCGTTCTAAAATTGGCTTAGAATTGTTGCGGGGTTATGTGCTTCGTTATATGGTATTTCATTTCGAGGTTATTATTTTTAAATCCTTCCTTCGTGAATGACGGAAATATTTGCGTGAATCAGCATCATGATTTGCATGAATATCAGCTTCGGCGTAAACTTGAGTCTAATTGAGCTATTAAATAGCATAACGATGTTCTATTTGGCCATGCATTCTCTTACAGAGCATCATAAACATACATATGTATGTAAATATATTGAGTTGAGTCAGTGAAAACTTTTAAGAGCGTATAAGCCTCTAAGGAGTATTATTCACCTCAATTTCAATCAGATAGAGCCTACCATAATGAGTTGTCTTCAGTGTCGATGGGAAGAAGTCAATCTAAAAGGCAGGTGCAGTTCACTAAAGTTCCGAGTACAGTAGAGGCCATTTTTTGCTAAACAATTATGTGTAGAATCAGAGTTTAAAACCAGCCCAACTCAAATTCCGTGACCCAGGCCCCTGTCCGATTATTTTATTGAAACCCTTTAGAAATTATTTTTTTTTTAGAAATTATGTCACCTTTACACAAAATAAGTAAAAATATCAAAGTCATAAACTAATCAAATAGGACAGCTTTAAATGTTTCCTGAAAAGAGAATGAACTTTTTATTGTTCTTACGCATTTCTGACATAACATATATACCATAAGGTAATCCATTTTGAGGTTCCCTACTTTTGTAAAAAAATACACAGAAACTTCAAATTTAATGAAGAATATTTACTATCATTCGAAAAAACATTCTTTAAAATTTATTTCTTCAACTTTACAAGGTATCAGGTATCAAATCTATGATTCCAGCGGCCCACGGACCACACCGAAACCGTTGTTTTTTCTGAATGAAATCGCAGCTCTTGAATCTCAGATATTCTTGGAATTTTTCAARAGTCCATAGAGTGAAGTGATGTCGCTTTTTAAAACATGGCAGCTTCAGTTTAATTTATGGTCTCTACGTAAATGCRCCAAGCCATTCCATACGTCAGTCCGAGTTGCCGAGAATGCTGCCGAATAAACTCTTCCCTGTATTCTCTCCATGATAAAATACCCCCCCATACGAGTACTACAACTTCGTACTACACAAAAATAATATAACAGCTTGACACGACTCACGCGCTAACTATAAAATAAAGGCTATTGAATAAAGTACTTGGATCACCCGTGAGTTACAACTTAATACATCTCATAAAATTAGACAGTTCACTCCTTAAGAATCACTGAATCATTGAAAGGCAGTATTGAGGCATGAGTCCATTAAACTCACGCAGCGCTAATTTTCAATGGACTTATTTTACTATTCGAAGTATTTACAGAAAGGTAAATTGTAAAGTTATACAGTTTTTAAGAATGTTTATAGATATATATATATATACATTTTTTTTTAGTAGGGGGAAGCATCGAAAGCCGGAGTGCAGAACTTTAATCCGCTAAACCTAGCCTACTTCCAACTCAAGGCTCTCCCACGGAACCACCCTCTTAGTTTTGTCATTATGGATGCTGACGCTTCGCTGACAGCTTTCCAATTATCAGTCGACTGACACATAAGTGTCGTTAAATTATCGACAGATGTTTATATCGGAGGATCTATTTGCAAGTTGATTTTAACTGATTTATGTGACCACATCCATATTCTCAATAATGTCATCAAGATCCCCATTTTTACATAATTTCTTTCAAAGAAAATATATCCTAAAGTTATTCTGCAGTGAAATCAACAAGTTCTAAACTAATTTCAATGTTATATTTTTTAATCAAATATGTACAAGTTAAAAACTAGTTCAGAACTAACTAAAACATAACGACCTAGGACAATATTGTTCTTCTTCTCCTTAATTGGCGTAGACACCGCTTACGCAATTATAGCCGAGTTAACAACAGCGCGCCAGTCGTTCTTCTTTTCACTACTTGGCACCAATTGGATATTCCAAGCGTAGCCATGTCCTTCTSCACCTGGTCTTTCCAACGGGGTGGAGGTCTTCCTCTTCCTCTGCTTCCCCCGGCGAATACTGCGTCGAATACTTTCAGAGCTGGAGTGTTTTCGTCCATTCGGACAACATGACATAGYCAGTGTAGCCGCTGTCTTTTAATTCGCTGAACTATGTCAATGTCGTCTCGTACAGCATATCGTTCCATCGAATGCGATGTTCGCCGTGGCCAACGCGCAAAGGACCATAAATCTTTCGCAGAACTTTTCTCTCGAAAACTCACAATGTCAACTCATCAGTTGTTCACTTTGTCCAAGCCTCTGCACCATATAGCAGGACGGGAATTATGAGTGTCTTATAGAGTTTGGTTTTAGTTTGTCGAGAGGGGACATTGCTTCTCAATTGCCTACTCAGTCCGAAGTAGCACCTGTTGGCAAGAGTTATGCTGGGTTGGATTTCTAGGTTGACATTGTTGGTGGTGTTTACGCTGGTTCCAAGTTAGACGAAATTATCTACGACTTCAAAGTTATGACTGTCAACAGTGACGTGAGTGCCATGTCGGGAGTGCAACGACTGTTTGTTTGATGACAGGAGATATTTCGTCTTGATGACAGGAGATATTTCGTCATTTGTTTTGCTTCTAGAACAATATTACATTTTAAAAACCAATTTGAATTGATGCATTTAGTGGAAAATGCTGATTTTTCAGTGATGATATACTCTCTTGTTGAACGAACTTTCCAGGTAATTGGAATGAGTCTGATTCTTACCCAACTTGAACGAATTTAGTCAGGTATTTTTTGGTTGTATAACATACTGCAAGGCGATTACACAGAAACAAAGACGACATTTTGAATGTTCTTAGAAATAAGGAAGTTTTATTTCTTTCAACAATTGTGAGGCTTTTAATGAAATTTCTTGGTTTTTCAAGGTCGCTGTAAATTGTTTTCTTTTTCCTCTACACTTACAAACTTATTTCATCCCTATTGTCTTATTTTATTAATATTAACATTTTTCTTGGCACTTATTGTCTCCCCGAAGCAAAGTAGCTTTATTTGCTGAGCTGTTTCCAGCATTTTATTATATTATATTGGAACAGCTCGCTGTCACTCATGCCGCGCTCTTAAAGCTACTGACAGTCCTTCTTTGTTCTGCTTTCGACTTCTACTTACATAYAAATATAAACATGTACACATACACATATATAGTACATATATATCTACAAAGCCGAAAGTGTGATATCTACCAACTCACTTCCAGTCTGTCACTTTCCATTATAACGGTTAATTTATAACATTTTCATAGGTACGTTTAATACAAACTGGTACGTTTAATACACACGATTATTACTATATAAATATACAKGTATATTTATACATATTACTTAACCATACAAGTACCGTTACAATACTGTTATCAAATGCATTATCGAAATAAGCTCAACAATAGACAATACAATAACAATGACAAAGGCTTCACGAAAACCAGCATCATTTATGAAATGTGCAACAACAATACGTAAGGTGGAAAATTGTGTTTTCCATAAAACATTTTACTAATTTATATCAGTTAGCTGGAGACAGTTCTACACTAACAACTCCYCCAGTATCATACAGTAGCTATACACACACTCACACAGATTTATATACTAGGGTGACCATTATTTACATGAAGTTATCCTGAAAATTAAATTAAGTTTACCAKAAAGTTTGGAACACCCAGAAGGAAAGTTTGGAGAACGCGTCATGAGKTGTTTAAGCCATGACCGTCAGTCTCTATGGATGCGAACTAGTTCCT
>NW_017536186.1:400893-403087 GCF_001853355.1 Bactrocera latifrons | reverse complement strand
TATTAGCTTATGAAATAACGGACACCCTAATTTCATGCACATATGAAATAATATTACTATCCTCAAGTATTATATCCTCCACACTCATAAACATACATATACATATATTTATATATGTATATAATCTTACACACAGGTATAACTTCAAATACTTATTTCAGTTACACACATGTACATACAAACCATATATTGCCACATAAATTGTTTATCATCAACTAGACCCTCACACATTTTCTTTATGCCACACACCCTTCTTGAATTCTCTATCACTTAAGCTTCTYAGCAAAGCGTCGCTTCGTCAAGTTGTTTGTCTTGCGCTTTTCTGCTTATTATCTATTGTTGTTATTGTTATGATTATTGTTGCATTTATGTCACTATCTCACACTTTCAATAGTGTCTGGTGTGTGGCAAGTGTATGTGAAATATCTTGAAAATTAAATGTCCCTACAATAGAAGCAAATGAAGATGGTTAGCTAGAGCTTGTGGAGGTTGAAAGGACCTYATAATAACGAAAAAACATTATCTACCTTATACATATTTAAAATATAAATTTAGTTGTTAGAGTGACCTAAACATTTATTTACTGAAGGTCATGACCCAAAGCTTTATAAGCACCTTTCTTTAAATCAATACAGCACTTCTTATTCAACTCAAAGACTCTGCTGAAGAAACAGAAATATCTTTAAATATTCATAAAAATACATGGGCATCGTGAAGTTCTTAAAACTSACACCATTCTAATAAAATATAAATGCTATGCGATTTTCGTTTTATAAGCAGTAGCTGGGAGGTCATTTCAGTTATCCTTTATCTATTCTTCTCTAATATCTTGAGTATATAACGGGTGAACCAATAGAGGAACTTTTTTCAGTAGCCTTTTTTCGACAGATCAYAAGTGAATCATGTCATCCTATCATTTTATTTTTGTTCACGTATTTTTTGGCATTTCATCACAAAAGACCAGCACGCAGTGAAGAAAATATAGCAGCCTTAGCTTAAAGTGTACACGGRGAGAGTCAATTCGGCGCTGTTCGCAACAACTCGGACTGATGTATGAAACGACTTGGCGCATTTTACGTCGAAATCTTAAATAGAAAATGTAGAAAATACAGCTCGAGCAAGAACTGAAGCCGCTCGACATTCTCAAGCGACATCGCTTTGCTCTACGAGCCCTTGAAAAGTTCCAAGAAGATCCGACTTTTTGAACCAAATTTTTTTCAGCGATGASKCCCATTTCTGKCTCAGTATGTAAACAAGTAAAATTGACGCATTTGTGATGAAAGACAACATTGGTGTAGTCTGTGTGCTGGTGAAATCATTAAGAAGACTTTCCACACATCACATCAATCAATGGATTTATTGAGCGAACACTTCGGAGAGCARATTTCATGTCTATTGATCACCAAGTTCATGTAATATCACACCATTAGATTTTTTCTAGATTTTTTACTGTAGGGACATGTAAAGTGTAAGGTATATGTGGGCATTCACGCTTCGATCCAGGCCTTAGAGCAAACCATCACGCATGTCATTCGTCAGTTACCAGTCGAAATACTCGAACAAGTYATCGAAAATTGGACTCAATGGATGGACTATCTGAGATGTAGCCGCGGCCAACATTGAGAAAGATATTCTTGAAAATAGTTCTAGTTTGAAGCTAGCAGAATTCAAATATTTTTCTYACAAATATAGCTCACTATAGTTTTGGGAACCAAAATCTCCTCAGATCTGTTTTTTCACCTATTCCATATTYATACCCTGAACAGGGTATATTAAGTTTGTCACGCAGTTTGTAACACCCAGATGGAAGGGTCGGAGACCCTATAAAGTATATATATATAAATGATCAGTATGTTGAGCTGAGTCGATTTAGCGATGTCCGTCTGTTTATATATATACGACCTAGTCCCTCACTTTTTAAGATATTGTTTCGAAATTTTGCAAACGTCATTTTGTCTTCAGGAAGCTGCTCATTTGTCTGAACTGCCGATATCGGACCACTATAACATATAGCTGCCAGACAAACTGAACAATCGGAATYAAGTCCTTGTATGGAAAACTTTCACATCTGACGTGGTATCTTCACGAAATTTGGCGTAGATTACTGCTTAAGGTATACGAGGGATGTTCAAAAAGTATCGCGAATTTTGTGTTTTTTCAAAAATTATTTATTTATTCATGAATATCTATTTTT
>NW_017536186.1:395614-399453 GCF_001853355.1 Bactrocera latifrons | reverse complement strand
TGTCAACAATTAAATGAACATTCAAAATGGCCGAGCTTGTCGGCATAAGTGCGAGACATGAGTACCAACATAACGCCACAAAAAATTCGAAATTCGAATATACGYAACCCGCGAAAATTCAAAATTCACGATACTTTTTGAATACACCTCGTATATATAACAATATAATATCTAAAAAAATTGTTCAGAACGGATTACTATAGCATATAGCTTCCAACAAACTGAACACAAAGTTACTAACAGAAATGCACCTGTGAAGGGTATTTAGCTTCGGTGCAACCGAAGTTAACGTTTTTTCTTGTTTTTGTTTAAATTTAATGCTTTAAATTGCACGACGTAATTTAAWGAGAAGCAAGAAACTACAAAGGAAAGATACAATCTATCCCTTTAGACCTTTCTTTATATACACATACATATATAAGAAAATTTGGCAACACAAACTCAACTCTGTTAATATTTACATTAGCAAAATGCAGATTAAACAACATCAAACAAGCAAATGAATTTGCGTCCGCCTTCGAATAGATTTTCGATAATTTTCTGCAAACCAAAATCAACTCCTCATCACCTACTTCATGCCACCGACTTTACTCACATCTCGTCAACTGCCTCTCCAAGCAAGCATGGTGTCTATCGGCGTATGAGTTTATTAAATCCGAAAAGAAAAGTTKAAAAACGATGCCGGTTTTATTTGTGTGAGTATTGAGGTAGAATAAGATTGTGAGGGTGTATAAAAATTCAAGACAGCCAAGTTGAGCTATGGAGTACAAATAAATAATTCATATTATGTTGTATAGGGGTTAAAGGTTTGTAGGATTCGAAAAGATWACAACGAGACCATATTTTGCTAACATACAGTATTGTGCAAAGTACATGCAGCTTACATACTGAATTGGGGAAAATTTAAATAACCTTACTTTAATATTTTGTGTTTTATGTCAGAGCATAAAAGATCGAGGTATATTCAAGAGTTAACAAAATCTGTATATTGAAAACTTACATTTAGAGAGCATTGCGCTAGAAGAAATTCAAAGAAGAATTTCAAAAATTCAAAGAGAAATTCAAATTTCTTCTTCACTTTCTCCCCAAATGTTCATAAAAACGATTTTATAAAGGGTGATACATTTTGAGATTCCCKGCCTTTTTAAGGAAAAAAACGCAAAAACTTCAAATTTAATTGGGATTGTTAATTTTCATTCTAAACAACATTATTTGACCTTTATTTTTGGAAGATTTTCTCTTTCAAATGTTGGCCACGGCTACGTCTCAGATGGTCCATCCGTTGAGTCCAATTCTCGACGACTCGTTCGAGCACTTCGACTGGTAACTGGCAAGTGACACGTGATTGCCCGCATAGACTTTAGTCTTTACATATCCCCACAGGAAAAAGTTGATCCGTGTGATATCACACAATCTTTGTGGCAAGTCCCAAGAAATTAAATTATCTGCTCACCGAAATGTTCTCTCAATAAATCCATTGATTGATGCGATGTGTGGGAAGTGGTGGTGTTGAAGCCAAGTGTTGCCGGTATCACGAGTTTGAATTCCAACGGTCGCCATTGACAGTTATTTTCTAACCGGCAYCAATTTTGCAAAAAATATGTATCGATGATTCCACCAGCTCACACGCCACATCAAACCGTTGTTTTTTCTGAAAATGAAGTGGCAGCTCTTGAATCTCTTCAGGTTGGCTTCAATTTTACTTRTCGGATCTTCTTCGAACTTTTCATTTCTCGCATTAAGAATAATGAGAGTGAAATTTAATCGGTAATTACTAATGTTAACTATTGAGTTAGAATATAGGTTAACCGCTTCACACTCATTCCGTTGCTTTCGGTTAATCAAATTTAATTCCTTGATAATTAGCGCTTAACGCTAATTGACGAACGAAATAGATGCGCATAACAAGTAGCTGATTTAGTGGAAAATTAACAAGGTAAGCGCGTTTAAACGGCGGACAATTATTAAGATGATTATAATTGTATTGGGAAATTTTTTATAGTTTAATAAAACCGTTTTTTTCTTGCTATAAACTCATTATGGATTATTTTCACGTGCTACGAGTGTATCTAAGCATCATTGTAAATATTCTGTACAACAGGAACCGAGATCTGATGTTAGCTGTTAGCCACGACTCTCCTTCATCCTTTCGATCTGTCTGAAATAATATGCAATGAACACTGATCAGAYAATCTTGACTTATTTGAAATTTTCTATGGTATTTTGGTCTATGACCTTCCGTTAAAAAACAAATAATTTTTAATTGTCATCTCCCGGCTTTCAGACTGTACATTAAAGTCAAAAGTGMCCTGGAATATTCTCTATAGAATTTYKTAGCATTCTTAGATGCTCTCATAACTGCTTAAACTTCATCAACTGAAAGAAAATCACTTAGCTCTCTTCTTCAACCTTTCCATATATGCATCTGCCACATGCTCGTATAACCGATTAAAGGTCGCAATTTTGTATTTAATTTCAACATTTTTTACTATTTTCAAACTATTTTACATAAAACACAAACTCAAGTTCAGATTAAATTAAATTCAACGATTGAAAAGTGCCCTCATTCACTTAATTTGCATTTGTATTTACATACATTTGTTTATGTATTYCTACCAAAGGTGGAAATGGAAAAAACAAAATACTCTTCACCTCAGCAACAAATTTAACAAAACAACTCATAAAACCGTTAYAAGCATTTTAATTCAAGGCTGGTGGCAACTGACATGTCTGCACGAGCGTAAAAACGAAATCAAAACAAATCCTAACCAATGTGACACATGTAAATTGCGGACTCAACGAACACTTTGATGTTTTGCAAATGTAGCAAGAGCAATAACAACAAAAAAGCTATGTTTTATAACAGACTAAATAAATATGTTACAATTAACATATAACAAAAACAACATAAGTGTAGCAACAAGTAAGGAATGGATAAGGTCGGATGTAGCCTAACATTTTCTACTCCGGAAAGTTTCAGAGATGTCACTTAGTCTGATATATTCACATTACATTGTGAAAAAAGTAAAGGGAATTTACAAAAAAATATTTATTTATTMATCTTTATTTATTTTGAGATGGTCTTCAGCTCTTTCAGCGAATTTTGTTTYATCTCTTCGATCGACGGGTTCCACGGAGCGGTAATTTCAGTTGGGGGTACAAAAAAACACACAGAGCTAAATCTGCTGATTGCAGTGGTTGATCGATGGTATTCATAACGTTTTTGGCACTATCAGGGCTCCATGCGTTATCATCGTGTAAAATCGACGAATAGTTCTCCTATAATTCCGGCTGTTTTCAGCGGATATTCTTMCGCAAGCGCATTAATACGGCCMAATAGAACTCTTATTGACCGTCTGTCCCTCCGGAAGAAATTCATGATTTTTGAGCGGGTTTGACATGTTTTCTTTTTTTYCCCTCCATTCCGATGATTGTTGATTCCGATGCTTGTCAAGCTCATAAACCCATGTCTCATCGGTAGTTATAATGCTMTCCATAAATGTGGAATCGGAATTCRCACGATTAAGCATGTTCAAAGAGACCTGTCTACGGTACTCTGYTTGAAATTTTTAAGCTATATCGGGACGAGTCGAGAAAAAACGCGATTTATACCAAAAATATACACCAAAATTATTCAAGCGGACTCGCGAGAGAAGTCGAGCTGTCTTGCCATATCTCTAGCACTTACCCGATGATTTTCCTTGTCTTTAATTTTTTTAATATATTTATCAGTTGAAGAGGTCGAAGGTCATCCAGAACGAGGCATGTCTTCAACGATCTCTCGACCTTCTTTGAAGGCTTTGTACCACTCAAAGGTTTGTCTTCTTATACATACATAT
>NW_017536186.1:373835-394774 GCF_001853355.1 Bactrocera latifrons | reverse complement strand
GATGGTGGATGGTGATTACACCAGATCAAATTTATGGAATCATTTTGCGGAAATTCCTGAAGGGGTGGAAACCAATATGGTTCATGGAGGTTTGCGGAGGTTAGCGGACACTACAATCCCTTTTCGGTTTGTATGTCTGAAAGTAGATGCACGAAACACTATCCACGTGTCCTTTTTTTCGGAAACACCAACTGGAAATGATGGGTATCCACTTTATCTTTACCAATTTAGAAGAGTAAATATCGAAATGGACAACACATGGATTTTATTATATTCCCCACTTTTGTTTAATTCACATTCAAAACTCATATCAATACCAATATATTATTGCAGCTTGGTGAAATCAATAAAGTACGTTTGTAAGTACTTCACTAAAAGAAACAACATGGAAGTTATTGGTCTTGAACGAGATGAGATCAGCAAATATCAAATGGTCGATACGTGAACTGCAATAAAGCGCTTTGTGGGATATTTGCTTTTGCAATTCATGAACGTTTTCCGACCGTTGTGCGTCTCGCAGTTAATTTGGAGAATAGCCAAAGAGTATATTTCAACTCATAGAATACAGTACAGCCAATGAAAACACCGCCTGCAACAAAATTAACATTTACGAGTTTTTTCTCAACTTTCCCCAGTGATCTGCTTGCGAGAACATTGCTCTCGGAAATATCTTGACATACATGGAATGCATCGTCGAAGAAATAGTTACGCAGAAAGGAAGGCAAACCAGTAGATTGACATCTAGGTGTGTTCTCAACTAATTCCTTAGGACGAATTTATACAATCCATCCGTAAAATGACGATGGTTTCTACCTTCGATTAATGTTCGGGGTTCAACTTCATTTGAGTCATTGCGAACTGTGAATGGTACGGTGTGTGCAAGTTTTGGAGAAGTAAGCCAGCGAACAAAAATAATATTACCAAAGACATTTTACATCGTCTTCGCTAAAAATTGGAAATGGGTCAATTTCGGTTGATACTTTCGGTGGTTTGATATCAATTCCATTCGCCGTTTATCAATTCACGAAAGATGAACTTATCTCGATTATTTATCCGARCATTGTCCAAATTATCGTAACTACGATTCCAAAAATACCGATGTTGTTGACTTAAACTGGATGATTCAAASTCAAATTCCGGGAGAATTGTGCTCATACWAATCGATCGCTCGTCGTGACAATGAGAACGACGCCGTGAATTATAGAGTGGAATTTCTAAATTCTTTGGAGGCRGTTGGTATGCCACCGCATCATTTCCGTCTCTAAGTAGGATCTGTCGTTATTATGTTTCGCAATCTGCATGMGCCAAAACTGTGTAATGGAACCCGACTGCGTCACAGCACCTATCGAGTACGAGGGGACAGAATCCTTGATTCTACAAATTCCTTTGAGTTCTAACGATTTGTCATTTCAGTTCCAACGTCTTCCRTTTCCAGTGAAAATTGCATTTGAGATGACAATCAACAGGACAAAAGGATAGTCGCACAGCTTGTGGCATAAATGTAGAAATGCTATGTTTTTCATACGGCCAGATATACGTTGCGTGCTCACGAGTTGGAAAACCATCTTTTCTGTACASCTGAACAAAAGCCAAAAAATGTTGTTGCGTTACATTGAAAAAGAAATGAAATGAAAAATTTAACTTTCTTTTCATTTCAAAAGACATAATTTCACGCAGGACAACGGCTGCGGGGTCAGCTATGTTTTGATAAAACTAAATCACCGAAAGCCTTTTCCAACATTCACAATGAYTCGGCAAATGAAATTTGATTAGAAATAAAAAATTTTGGACAAGCCCGAATTAAGCAGCTGCCGTAAACAAACTGGTTGACAGATCGCACTTACATTTGGCGTAGTAATTAAGGACCGAYCCAAGTAGAGACACTTTTAATCAATAGCCTTTTTTTAATAGATCACGTRTGAGTCGTCTCAATATGTCACGTTATTTTTGTTCAATATTGTTTGGTATTTCATCATAGAAAGACTTACGCCKGAACAAAGTTTACAAATCGCTTAACTTAATTACGAAAATTCACGTCCGCGCGCTTCGCTCAACTTTTGGTCAACATATTCGACCTACTGAGCGTACTATTCTCAACACCATCATCCATCTTGAGACTCAGTACTCATTATTGGTTAACATTCGACCGAATAGACCACGTCCAGCCTACAGTCAAGAAAATATTGCAGCCGTAGGAGAGTGTRTACACGAAGACAGTGGAGAGTCGATTCCCGTCCGAAGCAATTCGGACTTACGTATAGAATGACTTGACGCATTTTACGTCCAGATCTTAAATTCAAAAGCTGCCATTTCATAAGGAGAAAACAACGGTTTTGTGTGGTTTGTGGGCTGGTGGARTYATTGATCCATATTTCTTCAGAATGATGATGATGAACGTAACGGTCAATGGCGATCGTTATCGCGCCATGCTAACTGAAATTGAAGCTCGTGATATCGGCGATATTTGGTTTCAACAAGGCGACGTCACTTCCCACACATCGCATCAATCAATGGATTTATTGAGAGAACCCATCGGTGAGCAGAAAATTTGAGGTTTTGATCCGGTCGATTGGCCGCCAAGATCGTGTGATTTTACACCGTTCGACTTTTTGCTGTGGAGATATGTAAAGTYTAAAGTCTATGCAGACAATCATGCTTCGATTCAGGTATTGGAGCAAAACAACTGTTACCAATCTAAATGCTCAAACAAGTCATCGAAAATTGRACTTCACGGAGGGATCATCTGGAGCGTGGCCGTGRCCAATACTCATCAAAAAATAAATATCCAAAAATATTCTTTCGAATGAAAATAGCATTCCACACTAAATTTAAAATTTTTGTGTTTTTTTATGTAGGGACCGTCAAAATGGATCACCCTGTTGTACGGCTTGCTTATTTTTTTTTTACAACAATATCGACGTAATATTCTTATTTCTCTCCAAATGCTTAAATTGCCATTAGAAGGCGAGTTCTGGCTTTRTAACAATTTTAACTAGGGAGCAAAAGCAGTCCATTTCGTTACACCTCCATTACCTCAACCTTTGCATCTGAAAGCCTTGACTCCATCAACTCAAACAATGAGCATGCACTTTTATGCTATAACCGTTTTAAAGCTCATTATCACGGAAGTTTATGAAGGTGCAAATTTTTCTACACAGCAATCTATGTGTATATTCAGTACTTACTATGGACCTATGCTTTTTTTAGTGAGCTTGTTTTTTCATTACTGACTATTCTGCAGTTTTCAACGTGTCATTTTCGTCTTCTCTTTTATCTACTATACCGAACTGTGGCCTATGTTTTTTAAACTGTTGTTCTTCTGCTAAAACTATAGTTTCGGAGTTATAAAGCTCACTGGTATTCATTAGATGTAATAAGTAGAAGCCTTAATATTATTGAATAAAGAGCACAGTAGAACACAGACACCAAGCATAGGTCTCTTGAACTCTACTGATTAAATTTTAGACACYAATTTATAGCATAATATTTAATTAATTGTAGCGCTCATTAATTCAGCAGTAAATTTTAATTGAACTAATCCTCTGTTCACTGCAAGAAAGGAGGTCAGACTCTGCGCACGAAACGAGTTAAAATTTCAAATAATTTCGTTCGTTTTCCTTTTTCAACCCTAGCGCCTTTAAAACTTTAATTAAACCAATTAAATTGAGTGAGATTTTAGTCGACTCACGAAATTTGATGAATATTGAATTATGTGTACCTAAATGTAGCATGCCCCTGATGGCCTGTCACAGYTCATTTGTGGTTCCGTATTAATTTCTGACCGGAAATCTAATACGAATATCTCAGTCAGTATATATGTATACATATTATATATGCATATATGTATGTGGGTATTTCTGCGCACATAATTCCACAGAATGCSAAACAATATCCACAGCAACAACAAATTATAGCTATGTGTCTTTTTGCGGTCGCCAACTGTATTGTATGTGTGTACTTGTGTTTGTGTATATTTGTAAGGGTGTTTGMGATTTGTGTGTGTATGGGTATTATCTTGCTGAAACTCGCTCGCATCAATTGTGTATGAAAGTTCAGCAGTTGCAGGACAATTTCAGCGGTAATTACAATGATAAAGTGGACGCGGGGTTATGTGAGTGCGAGGGGAAGTGAAAACTAGCAACGAAAATCACATCGGTACACCAAAATGGTGCCGAGTCAGCAGCTGTCAGCTGTTAGCCATCCAATTTTCCGAAATACCATTAGCCAGGCCATACGCCTAAAAGGCTGCAAAAAATTAATTTTGACACAACTTTTGTATAGAATAAGCAGCTAAAATTTTTAGCAATATTGAAATGTATTTGTTTTATATCTCATTATTAAGTTCTACTGCTTAAGATAAAAGAAGCACAAGTTGTTTTTGTGAATTGTGAGGATTCCCTTTGGCTTTTGTTACTACAGCCTAAAACTATATATCGTATCTTTAAATATTTACGCTACGCATTTTTAAATATTATGTTAACACGAAATTTTTTTATTTTGTTAGTTTTATTTTACTATTTTTGACACCACCATACTGAAAATTGAATACTGAAATTCCAATTTGCTTTAAGCTCCTTAGTTTTGTGACCTCAAAATCCGCCCTAATTACTGTTCTTTCCATGTTTTCTACGTATTCGATATGTTTTGAGTTTGGAAACTGGTTATTAAATTCCTATTTTGCTAACGTATACTTTCAATAAAATTTACTAATTTTTTATTTTACCCCGCCTCCCGCCATCTTTTCCTAATCCACTTTCGACGTCTGTCAGCTGCAGTTATCTACTTTYTGCAATTTCATAGACAACGTGTTGTATGTTTGTGTGTTTGGTTGCGTTTTGGGACACTCCTTTTTCAATTCATCAACTTTTTCCCATTAAAAATGCGGTTTGAAATATCCTTTTCCAATTGTGTATTTATTAAGCTCTAAGTGTGTCTTTGAATGCTAAAGCAGATACGGCGGRGTCGACAAATTAGATTTTAGACCCTTTGGAGTAAATTATGAATTTGAATTCTTCTTATCTTGAGCAGAGGCTTCTATAAGCGACGCAGTACCCGTCGGAGGAAGCAGAGGAAGATCTCCACTCGATTGGAAAGACCAGATTCATAGAGACCTGGCTACATTTGGAAACTCCAATTGGCGCCAAACAGCGTAAAGGAAGAATGTATGGTGCGCTGTTATAATCTCAACTGTAACCACATAAGCGGTGTCTACGCCAATAAAAAAGGGAATGAATCTTTGTGCAACTGATGCGCTTGTGCTCAGAAGAAATTTTATTGAAGAAACTTATGCTCGAGTCTTTCATGTGTTAAAAACCGAGGCAGTTTAGACAATGCCTGCCGAATGTATATCACTACTAAAGTAATATTTGAGAGGATTTTGAACCTCAAACGCCAAACATTTCGCAGACAAAACACAAAAACATTCTAAACGTATGCAAAAACGTTAATATCACGCACTTGTTGATAATAACGGTCTCAATATTCACATCTTGTGTCAATCCCTCTCTAAAGAATTTATGTCTACGCCACTGCTTCATGGCATATGTATATGGTAGATACGCATACATCATACTAACCACGAAGGTTGGCTACACACATTTGCACGTTAATCAAACTTACAATTGCATTAATGAACTCAAAATGAATGAGTGATTGCGTGAATGGATGTGGCGGAATGTTGGAGTTGAATGGCTGCGATGACAAAGGTTCCAGAACCCGAGCAAGCACACACATTGAATAACAACAATATACCAATATGTCTACTCAAAATAAATGTGTATATGTGCGAAAGTGCATGTAAATGTATGTGTGGTGAAATCTTCTCACACAGATTTTGCAATCCAGCAACTTGTCATGTTGTCACATTGATAAAACTCAATAACAACAACATGCCAAACAAAAACCACACATACATACATACATAAGTCTGTCAGAGGGCGTATGCACTATATGTTCTKGCTTTAAGCTTTCAATAGAAATACGTCCACGGTGTGTATTAAGTTTGAAGGGCACGCGGCAAGGTCGCACGGTAATCCTTATCTTGATACCATCCTTTGGGTTATGCTGGGTTCAAAGTGTATAGGCGAAGGCATTTGGAAAAGTCGAATWATGGATTATATTTTGCAGTAGAAGGGAAAGAATTGAAGACATTTTGTATTTTTTACATCATATTTTCTTTAATACACCCATGCACTGAGGAGACAAGAAATATAGGAAACTATAAATCTACTGGTATCTAAAATGTTTCCGATAAAATRGTTCAAACTTTTAAAAAGCATAAAACTAGTAGAAAATTCTTGCTGTACTCTTGAGCTACAACATCTCCCATTTTAATGGTTATATGTACTCAACACCCTTCCTCTTAAAGTTTCATTGTCTCAAGTACATACTGATGTTGTGTCACGTTTTGGTTCTTATATTGTTCTCAGATTTATATACATATTTCGAAGGTATGAATATACTTCACTGCAATATATCAATGAATATTTTTTTAACTCCTGTGTTCCCTAAGTCCTTCAGAACCTTGAACGGTGGACTCCACTYCCCATGAATTCTAAGCGCATCCATTACAAGCCAAGAAGTAAAACGTTCTTGTGAGTCGCCTGAACTTCATTATAATAAGCTGGTATAGGCTAGATAGATCGAAAATAATTCAGGTTTTTCACTGCGACCAATGGTTTATTGTGCCCTCTTCTAAATCACATATGGTCACAAAGRTCCAGCACTCTGAATAATTCCTGGAGCTTGATGGGTGCGATTGAGCCGATGTGATTCCTGTCGACGAAGATGGATCCTAAGCCTTTAAACCTGCTTCTACAGATCCCTGGGTAATCTAAAATCAGGTATTCTGGWGTTTCATGTTCCATGACGCAAAACCGGAAGTTTGCGAAAGAGACTATGTCTATGTTGAACAATGTGTTTCCTGAATCTGCAGTCTGCAGTGCTCAGTATAAAGCGCGACAATGAGATCTAATATATATATATTATATCTCTAAACATTGCTAAGTTGTAACCTTCCAGTAGTAACTTGGCGTGGTGCATTCCTGTTGCCCGCTGCCAGGTTATGCACTTTAAAGAGTTTTTGGGTAACGCAAAGGCCAAATATCTGTACAAACGCGATCCATCCATTTTGGATCAACCTTGCCTAAACAAACCTACCCTAACCTAMGCAGTCATAACAAAACAAAAAAACATAAAACTTTTCTAAAAAATTTAGGTATTTTTGAATGTATTCGCAATTGCAAAGTGTTATTTCGTTATTTGTGGTTTTACAAGGAAATTACAATTTCGACTGCTCCAGCAAAATAGACCAAATTCTGCTTGCAACCACAGGCCAAGCTCATACATTTACACAAATTAGCACATTTTCATGCCACATTCGCAGATGTGGCGCCATTTATGCTTCACCCTCGAAATCAAAAACTGCAAAATAACAGAAAAACGGAATATGGATGCATACCAATCGGTGAAATGGCGAATACGTTAACAGGATATTAAAGTGTTCCAATGTGCCTGTGTGGTGATATGTTATGCAATGAAAGCATGTATGTGGATGCATATCTACATACTCGTATATATAGATGGGTTAGTGTGTGTGAATGTGTCTGCTAATGTGCACAGCAATTTACCCGYGCACAATTTATGAATAAATAAATAAATTTGAGGATTTTGCATGACTCGCGGGTGAGATCTACAACGCAAGCTTTTTCCTCACACGTGCTCATTCAAATGAATAACGGTCTTCTCTTCGCACTTTTTCGCTTTACTGTTAAAATTCTAGTAATAGGTGCTGGTGTACCAAGTTATTACTCATACGCAATGTCGACTCAATCTAAAAGGGTTCTTAAGTTGCAAAAGGGTTGGTGAAATGTTTGCTGATTTTGATATATTTTCGGATTTAAAAACTATTACCTTTACTCAKAGAGTTTTTTACTTAGTGAACGAGGACAAGACGAAATATCTCCTGTCATTAAACAAACAGTCGTCGSACTCGCGACTAGGCTCTCACGTCACTGTTGACAGTCATAACTTCGAAGTCGTATATAATTTCGTCTATCTTGGAACCAGTATTAACAGCAACAACAATGTCAGCCTCGAAATTCAACGCAGAATAACTCTTGCCAACAGGTGCTGCTTTGGACTCAGTAGGCAATTGAGAAGTAAAGTCCTCTCTCGACAAACAAAGATCATGCTTTATAAATCCCTCATTCATCCCGTACTGCTATATAGTGCGCAGCCATGGACAATTACAACATCTGAYGATTCAATGTTACGAGTTTTCGAAAGAAATGTTCTGCGGAAAATGTATGGTCCTTTACTCAGTTGGAATCGCCAATTTCTAGAAAACAGCGAAAAGGAATAACGACTGGTGAGCTGTTGCTAACTCGGCTGTGTCTACACCAATAAARAAGAAGAAGATGTGAAACGTATTTTAGTGAGAGTGTTCCACATTGACCGCAACAAAAGGTAGTCAGAGGGAGCAAGGTCTGGGTTATAATTCGAATTAGTCAAAACTTCCCAACCTCTGTTTTTAATTCTTCTTGCAACAGAGCCCTTGCAACATCGCCTCTAGTCAAGTCCTCAAATTCCGGACGTTTTTCGGCAGTCGCTCACTTCAGTTTGATGAGTTGTTGTCGTTAGCATTTTAATGTTTTCACCTGGTTTTAGAAGCTTTTAATAAAGTACAGACTTTTGATCGCACGAAATACAGAAAATTACCTTGGCCTCATGGATATTCGGCTTTGCCGTTGATTTGGCAAGTTTCACATACGATTATTGATTTTTTTTTTTTTGATGTAATAAATCCACTTTTTTTAACCAGTTACAACACGATGAAAAAACGACTTATTTTGTAATATAATTTTGCAACGTCAATTTATATGCAACGAAAAATACTTCCAGTTCATCATTTAAAATTTTCTTAAGAAACATTAAAGCAACCTTTTAAATAGTTATACCACTTTCTTTTTGGACTTCGGCAATATCTTTGACAAGTTCAAAGCACTAAATTGACAMTTCACCTCGTCTTGATTCCAGCACTATTGCCAGCAAGTGGCCTGCGATTCAACTAACACAATAATTTATGAGTAGTTTTTAGTTCCTGTGAAGATTTCTTTTATATTATTTTCGGGTTAAAAAAAAACTAACAAAAAAATTGTGGAGAATTGACCCTAGTGTACAAAATCTTGACGAAATTTAAAAGCCGAAGAAAATGCCAAGAAATAATTAGATGAGTTAAGAGCAACATTAAAAATACGCATTTTCAGAACAAAAAAGCAATGAAAAAATGGAATAAAAACAGCGGAAGGGCAAAACCCGTCAACCAACAAGCAAACTTAAGAGAAGAACCCATTATGCTTAAAGCTTAGAAAAGGCAAACTGCCTACTGGTAATGAGCGAGCGAAAGGCAAATCGGTTAGGTGAACAAGAAGAAAATGTGCAAACTTCAAGGACTGGCTATGCGGTCAAAAATAAGCAGGGGGGAGGTAATAAAAAAGGATGAAAACAAGACTACCACTCAAAGCAAATGAATAAAAGATTGAGAAAAATGAWTTGACCGCCATAGAAAATGAGCAGATGATGTGGAAAATTATTATTAGGGTTGAATGTTAAGAAAATCTGTAAAGACTTGAAAGTGAGCATATTGAGTAATTTATGTTAGCGTATCTGTATATAAGTATTTATGTGCGTATACACTCCAAMCCAGTGTGAAAAAGTATAAATGGATTTGAGACAGAACCCTTCCAAAATGATGAAATATTTTTGATACCACATGTTCAATAGCTTCTAAACGAACTAACGTTCTCAAAGTTTCAAATCAGGCTTATACTGAAGTTCSCTAACTTATTTCAATTCGAAAAGTTTAGGTTAAGTCTGCGTCGTTTTGCCTTCTTAGAAGAATCCTTTTTCGCCAGTCTTTTGGCTACTTGGCGCCAATTGGAGATTCCAAGCGAAGCCAGGTCTTTTCAATGGAGTGGACCTCTTTCTCTGCTTTCCCCGGTGAGTGTTATGTTGAATACTTTCAGAGCTGGACGACATGACGTARCCAACGTATTTTAATTCGTTGAACTATATCAATGTCATCGTATATCTCATACAGCTAATCGTTCCACAGAATGCGATATTCGCCGTTGCAAATGCGCAAAGGACCATAAATCTTTCGCAGAACTTTTCTCTTGAAAACTCGTAACGWTGACTCATTAGATGTTGTCATCCTCAATGCCTCTGCGCCATATAGTAGGACGGGAAGTATGAGTAACTTATAGAGTTTGGTTTTCGTTCGTCGAGAGAGGACTCTTCTTCTCAATTGCACACTGAGTCCAAAGTAGCATCTGTTGGCAAGAGTTATTCTGCGTTGGATTTTGAAGCTGTCATAGTTGTTGGTATTAATACTGGTTTCAATAATTTCTACAACTTCGAAGTTATGACTGTCAACAGTGACATGGAAGCCTAATCGCGAGTGTGACAACTGTTTRTTTGAAGATTTGGAGATATTTCGTCTTGTCCTCGTTCACTACCAGACCCATAAGCTCTTCCTTATTCAGTCTGGAGAAAGCAGAACTAACGACTTTATAAGAGTGTACAACTTCTTGGTTATTTATGTTGTGTAGGACTTGATTTGAACCGGTAGCGAAACTCTTATAAGAGTTTTAAGCAGACTCCATAGTCTATAGGTTTTATGCTATTTTTTCATCCATGATAACCTCCGAGCAGTTWTTATGATCTTAAAATTTATATTTGATATGTGAAAAGAAGTTCAGAAAAAGGATTACGTCGGCGACACCCAATGTATGTTGAAAACACTGTCTTAAACTGAAAATTTTACACTGTTAGTACGTGGTCTTTTCTCTTAATGCTTTTTCTAGCATACCATAGACGTGTGTTCCATTCTTAACAATTTTACGGAGATGCGCSTAATTTATATCATATGTAAATATTTTTCCAAAATCTAGGTATGCTTTAAATTCATTTATACATACACCCACAAAGGCTTTTATTTCATTTATTTTAAGCTCTGAAGACCATTTCTCACGCCTCGGTATTCATATAACATTTGCAGTAAGAAACAAATAAAAAAATGTATTTGTGCCTCTAATGATGTTGGGAATTGAAAACAATACCGTTGAGTGTTCCGTTGGCGTCTCTGAGCGTATAAAACGATTTGTATATTCGGATGTATTAAAACATGTACGGTACCCCGTAATTATGCATATATTCGAACATAAGTTTGMAGGTATTGACACATGTATGTATAAAAAAGACAAACAAATGCAAATTTAAAATAAAATGAGAATTATTAAATTTAATGTAGAGCTAAGTGGCAACATGAAATTAGTGTTTTTTCTAGAATAATAATAACAAAAAAGGAAAACTTAACTTCAGCGGCACTTAAGCTATAATATCATTTTGCACAAAGATTTCTTATGGCATAAAAGCGTATAAAAAAACCTTTATCATGATTTTGATAAGCCAGTCTGAATACCAGCTAAAAAATATATTTCTTATATTAGCGTTGCCTCGGACAATAATACATCGCAAATTTCGAGAAGATAATTTGTCAAGTAATAAGGTTTTCCATACAAGATCTTGTGATTGATCGATCAGTTTGTACATGGACATAGCTAAATCAACTCAACCCATCACTCTGACCGTTAACACTTATACTTTGTAGGGTCTCCGACGTTCCACAATATTGCCTTTCCTTCCAGAGAAGAGTGGAAAAGAGGTGAGGTGGACAAGGGCACAGAGGTAACTAGATAATCAAGTTGGCGGTGGTGTCTTTTAGATATCAAAATCGTCCTCCGACTAACAGACCGCTGCAGTGTCGAATTACCATCAAAACTTTTAAGATCCGTCGATTAAAATTATATTCGAATATAGGAAACATTTTTCGATAGTCTAAATATATATATATATATATATATACTACTTATAACTTGTAATTTGCTTTATATCTCTTCAGACTGTTTCTCTTACGAAATGGCCGATCAATGCGATGCCGTGAATGGCACTTTCTACTTGAGAACATGCTATAACATTAGCTATGCCGAGGAGCATAATATCACCGAATTAGCGCTACATGCACTAAAGCGACCACCAGCTGAGGAGTATTTTACGTAAGTTTTAAGCCAAAATAACTCGATAGATTTTCAAAATTAATTGCATTTATTTCTATTCATTATCTTTTCAGTAACCATGTGTTGGGCTTATCTTCTGGCATTGAAGAAACCGGCGGCATAAAATTGGAGTTAGCTGCCTGTCTATTTGTCGCTTGGGCTATTGTATTTCTGTGTCTCTGCAAAGGCGTACAATCTTCCGGCAAAGTAGTATACTTTACCGCGCTCTTTCCTTATGTTGTGTTAGTTATACTGTTCTTCAGAGGTGTGACATTACCGGGCGCTATGACAGGCATATTGTTTTATTTAACACCTGATTTTAAACAACTAGCCAATGCACAGGTAGGTCTCAAGCCGCAGTATTTCCAAACTAGTTAATACCTAGAATTTTTTAAAACTAACACTAATCGTTAATCATCACGTTTATTTAGGTCTGGGGCGATGCCGCGGTACAGATATTCTTTGCGCTCAGTCCTGCTTGGGGTGGTCTCATAACACTGTCTTCGTACAACAAGTTCTCGAACAATTGTTATAAGTTAGTTCTCGTTAATTTAAGAAGACCTGATTTTCTTTATTGACGTTTTTATTTATATCCAAAACTTGCAGAGACTCTTTAATCGTCGCCATTTGCAATATAGCGACCTCATTTTTTGCCGGTTTAGTTATCTTCTCGATCATCGGTTTTCTAGCACACGAGCTAGAAGTGGAAGTAAAAAAGGTAGTTGATCAGGGTGCTGGTCTGGCATTTATAGTCTATCCAGAAGTTGTGACACGCCTCCCGGTTTCACCCGTTTGGTCGGTACTATTTTTTGTTATGTTACTTACATTGGGACTGGACTCACAGGTGAGATTTTGCCATTCAGAAAAGCAAAACCAAGTTTCACTGTTTGTATTTTCCTTCATTCCTTTTTTATGTATCTGTCTCTATCTCTCTCTCTCTTTCTTTCTCTCACTTTACTTTTATTACATACTATGTGCAGTTCGCACTCATGGAGACCGTTACAACTGCCATATTGGATAAATTTCCCAATTTACGACAATACAAAACATGGGTTGTGCTTTTTGTTGGTATTTTTGGTTACCTCGGTGGTCTCGGTTTTACTACGAATGTATGTAAAAAACAACCTTGTATAATTTTACTTTATACTGACGTTTTCTTTGCAGAGTGGCATGTATTGGTTACAACTAATGGATAAGTATGCTGCGAATTGGTCGGTATTGCTTATCGCCATTTCCGAGTGTGTTTTAATCGCTTGGATATATGGGTCACAACGTTTCTTGAACGACATACAGGGTATGATTGGTAAAAGATCGAAATTCTGGAACTCATTTTGGTCGGCAATGTGGCGTTACATAACGCCCGCAACACTATTGGTAAGTAATAGGAGCATGGGAAGGGTTTTACTTAAGCTTCTCGGGTGGGAAATTAAAACAATGATACTTCCTACTAAACTGCTGCTTCATACTTATTTCATATTTCAGTTTATTCTGTTCTTCAACTGGGTCGAATACAAACCGGCCTCCTATGGTCATTATGTTTATCCACTGTGGGCTGATGCAGTCGGTTGGTTTATCGGGCTGTTGCCGGTACTATTTATATTCTTAATCGCCTTCCAACAAATTTGTAAAGCACCCAAGCAATTRACATTCAAAGAGCGGCTAAAACTTCTACTACGTCCTACCGCCGAGTGGGGGCCAGCCGGTAGGCCATGTGTCAATTTACACGCCGAGCGCTACGACAGTCAAAATTACGATGTCGTGGCCAATACGCAAGTACTCATAAATGGCATGCCAACTGATGTGTCACCCTATGAGGACAACAGCAATGGTTATCGTGATGAAGCGATGCAACTCTGAGAGCGAGTGAGCGCATCGTCAGCAGCGGTAGCAACAAAAACATCCACTGCTGTTGTGCGCATGAGTGATCACGTCGATGAGGGTATTGGTCTGCGAATGAGTGGTAATGGCGCTGGCAACGGGGCTAATGGTGGAGGTGGCGGTACAACTACATCGATTAGGAATGGCAGTGTAAGTTAACAATTTAAATTTTCAATTTATCAATGAACTTAAATAATTGCCTACATATGTTTTATACCACTTCCAGCATCCCGAATATGGTGCGGCTGTGGCTATCAAAACATCCAACTCGGCGGCAACCGCGAAGCTACCCGGCCCGAGTATATTGAAGGGCTCAAAGAGTAACCAAGTGGCCAGCAATGGTCGCAACAAAGGGCAATCTCAGCCTGAGGCGAGCCCTAGCCGTCAGCCGCTAATAGAGGCCGAGTTGCGTGCCAACGATAGCGTCGGCTCGTTCCTGAATGAGGCGGCTGCATTGGCGCAGCGTAAAACGCAAGCAAACGGTCATCCCGCCGAGGTAGGTGATAAAATTACGAAAGTAACTGCCAGTATTATATTGCCCACGAAGGCGGCAATAACAACAACCGCTGCCACTGTCGCCACAAGCACTGCAACAACAAAGGTGCTTGTCGCTGGCACAATGAGCAGCGGTCGCGAACGTATGCTCACCACGTTCGGGGAGCGTGGTATTGTGCCGGGGGCGGAAACAGTAAGCGGAGCAACRACAACAAAATCCGTTACAGCCGGCCTGACTTCAAAGCCACTAACTGCTGGCATTAAGCCGGCCACTGTAAGTAGTGTGTCACAGGTGACTACAACAACAAATGCATTGGCAATAAATGTGCAGCCCGCAAGCACCGCAGCAACAAAACCGGCAACATTAGAATTGAAACATACAACTATAACTACAACACCTGCGACAATTGCTACAACAACAGTCAAATCGACGTTAGCTGGAAAGTCGACAACAACGACTACCAGCACGGCTGCAACAGCAACAATTGCTAAGGCCAAATTGACTGTTACACAAACACCAACAGCAACAACTGTTGCAGTATCCGTTAAGACGCCGATTGTTGCAGCAACCACTACAACAACAGCTGAAAGTGCTGCAAAAGCGACTACAGTAGCCGCCGTGAAGCCAGCAGCAGCAGCTGTTGTTAAACCAACCGCAACCACGACACAAAAAACAATAACAACAACAAAACCTACAATTACAACTACAAAAGCAATTACAACACCTACAGCACCAACGGCTGCAATTAAAAGCAGCGGTGTCGCGTCAGCAGCAGCTGCAACGGTTCCAAAAACCACAACAACAGCAAGCATAAGCATAGGCGCTAAGGCGCTCACAGACAGTAAGCCTATAGCTTCACCAACAATAGTTGCAACAACAATAACAACATCAACTACAAAATCAAAAACACCTGTTGCGCAAACGAATAAACCACCAATCATAACAACAACAACAACTGCCAAAGTGTCAGCCATTGCTGCCGCCCCAACCACAACAACAATAATTAACAGCACAAATTTAGCTACAACAACAGCAAATGTTATGCCCAAGCAATTGACAACAGCGTCCACAACTGCAACAACAACAACTACGAAGCCGAATGCTGTTAGCCACCCGTCGGGGAACGCCAATGTCGTTATTGCACTGATGCCTGCTGCACAGCCAGCAAAAATTGCTGCCACCAAAGTGATCAATACAACAACAAGTCCGATCACTGCGGCTATTCAAAAGCCCACGGTGTTGCCAACAGCTGATGACAAATTTCCAACAATGACTGCAGTTGCCGCCACAACCACAACGACAGCAAGCGGTACGAAAGCGTCTATAACTAAAACGYCGGCGGCAATAAACAAAACAACAACATCAACATCATCAACAGCGGTGCCGACTAAAAGTGTGAGCGCCAACATAGCAACAACAACACAATCTGCAAGTATCGCTGCTGTTCCAAAMGTCACAATTGCAGCCAAATCAGTAATTGCTTCTGCGGTTGGCAGCATCGCCTCCACCACAACTACAACAAAATCTACAAACACCACCACCACAAGTAATGTCAGCAAAAAATAATTGTAAGCAAAAGAAAAACAATTACTTTAGTCATAACACCCGCTCAATCCACAGGCGTAATTATAAAATTAGAAACCAAACATWCATACATACATAACACACTGGATTAACGAAGTAAGTATATAAGCGCATACTAATGACTAGTTGATACAAAATGGCAGCAAACGTTCTCCAGAACGTCTGTAGCTAAGATGAATTTTGAAAAATTGCGTATATTAGATAAGTACATTTGTATGTACACTCACCRAAAACTGTTTCTAATCAAAACAACAAATATATCTACATTGCATTCTAACATACACATATACAGATATTTAGTAAGAAAATAATATTTCTAAGGAACAAATTAAAACGTTCAAAACGCAACGTTCAACCTAACCTAACTATTAGAGAAAAGTAACAGTAATTTAGTGACAACAAAAATAAATATTAAACTAAACCCCACACAAGATCTAAGTTCAGGTGCAGCAATTACTACAAAATACATATACGTATTTTTAAGTGAAACTTAGAAAACAAAACAATTTCAGTTGCCATAAGAAAACGGGAAAGTATTGCCAAACCGAAAGAGAAGCTCGCAAAGAGTACCATATGCAGAAGAAATTTTTATAAAATTAAAATTWGACGATTTTTCCATGTATATTTTACTTCTACCCAGTTATGATTTCATAAAATTTGCAATAGTTTTGGAAATCGAGGATTACAAATTATGGAAAATTATAGATTA
Source organism: Bactrocera latifrons (assembly GCF_001853355.1). Taxonomy (NCBI): domain Eukaryota; kingdom Metazoa; phylum Arthropoda; class Insecta; order Diptera; family Tephritidae; genus Bactrocera; species Bactrocera latifrons. The sequence continues at coordinate 377,991 of NW_017536186.1, read as the reverse complement.
TGTTTATAGTTCATACATTTTAATTAATAAAAACCATTTCGCAGTATTAAATACGCAGTCAGCATAAACAAAATGTATTGTGTTCGTTCCTCAACAATATCAAAACTTCAAATTCAAAAACTTCAAGAAAATTTTCGTATAAAAACCATACTATAAAAAGATCCTTTGGCAAATTGTAACGAATTCGTTAAATTAATTCCCATTAAACTCCTCTCCTTCTCGATTTCGACTCAAAATATACGAAATTTAAATATGTCKAATTTTTTCTATTCACTGCATCTTTTAGACTAACATAAAATGTACCCCTAGAGATACACCTAAGGTCTTTGAATGCTACTGCAGAATATGCTATTCATCAAGTTTCTTTGGCATAGTGTTGATGGTAGACAAACCTAAAAATTTCTAATTCTAAATTAATTCATCACAGAGCACATATTCTTAAGATCCCAGCAAATTCTAAAAGTGATTTCGACGAAATGCAAAGCATGTACTAAGAATGATGAGACGATGGAACATTATACATGCGAATGTCCAGCCTTAAGGGGTTAGGAGAATTTTCAGTATTTTGCTATTAAATCGTGTTATTTTACAAAAGTAGTAATATGGCATTATTATAGAATGTGTTGACTTCAAGTCACGAAAAATTCAAAAAAAAAATAAAAATTTAATTTCCAAAGTTATAATTGTTTGTGTTGACCCAGTTCCAAAAAAAGGTACTTGCGGTGACAACTTTMAGCCCTTGGAGATTCATCTAAAATCAATCGGACAAAAAAATAGTTTATGAATAAATAAACTCGGGCTTGATCGAAGAATTTTTTTTCCAAAAATTAACAAAATGGTGGCCTCAGGAAATTTTTGACTAAATTTTTGGGAAAAAATCAACAGATATTTGGTCTTAAAAAATTGAAATTTTTGAAAAACAAAAAATCCTTCCATCAGGCCCGTGTTTATTATATATTCTAAAAGCTGTATAAATTTCATTAAAATTTACTAAGCGGTTTTCGAGTTACAGTTGTCACTAGTTCAAAAAACATAGTTTTGAGAAACGCGTTTAGGGGGTTAGGTGGGTTTGAAAATTTTCAAAAATCGATTTTTTTTGTTTTCTTTATTAAATTCTACAATAACTCTAGAATATAGTCCTAAATTTTAAAGTTGATCTGAGCAATAATTTCGGGGATACAGCCTTGAGAACTTGTGCACTCAAGGCTAGCTGCGCTCGAAACTGTGTTTTTTAAGTCGGTGGACACAATTCTAGAAAAGTTATCGACCGATTTAGTCGTATTGTGTACACAATTTTGATATAATATTATCTAGTTATTGAACGAAGAATTTTTTCTTTTTTCATTACAACTTATTTTTCTGACCAAAAAATGCCGAAAATTTTACCAAAAATGAGATTTTTTGTTCAAAGTTCGAGAAAAGAAGGACAATTTTAATTTTTTTTTTATTTCCTACGTTCAAAAACGAGATTTAGATATGTACTAAGAGAATATTAGTTTTTTAATTTTATATGAACCAATAATAAGTTATGCTGTCCACGGCGAGAGCACTTTTTGAGAGACACCCAGGGAAATGCGGTCTCAACAGCGGAATTTTCAACATTTTTGTATCGAAATTTCCGGAGATATTGTTCGAATATATACCTTTGATATAACATATTATATTTTTCAAATATATGATTAAAAATCGTAAAAATACCTTTTTTAGTACCTCTGAAACCCACCTAACCCCTTAAAGTTTCACACTAGCGCTTTGAAGTGCCCGAGCTCTCTTTGTTACATATTTGTCGAATAACTCTAACTAACTAATTATCGGATCARCGTGAAATTTTCAGAKAATATTTTTAAGATATTATTCTTAACGAAAATGAAAAAATAATGTTTCAAAATTTTGACTACCCCTAACCCCTTAAGCCGGATAAGTGGTTATATATCCCACTATAGCGGGACATAAATTATGAGACAACCAACTTGGACAACTAGTACGCCAGTCCTTAGTGATGTCACCAACTWCTGATTTTGTAGAACCCCAGTAAATCTTTTTACAAACAAAGCCCTTTGAGCCTGTCACAAATTTGTTGAGACCTGCTAATATCAATTCCTCGTGAACTGGCCAACTTGTTCGCTATGGTTGCAGCTACCAAGTTATTTCAACATAAGTCTAGTGTAAGATAGAGATTGGGCTTGGGGTTCATTGCTCTAATGCCAGAAAAAAAAGTGGACAAGAAATCGCAGGCCTGTTCCAATCTTTATGGGATTTGCGAGCCCATCGACTTTGATGTTAATCAATAATCACTTCAAAACAACTTCATTCGTTGCAGTCATTCCGAAAAGTTTGATAGCAGTAAAATAAGGGTTTCCTAAGAAAGTAAAAATAACAATTTTTATTAGAGGTAAAAATACTGTGTTCATACCGTTTTCTRAAATTACGCTGTAAGTTAAACTTAATTTAGAGACGTGCGCGTTGGGGAAGAAATTCCATGAATGAGAAAGTCCACAATTAATTTTCATAGTGCAATAAGCAAGAATAATGAGAACTTAAACCCTGTAGGCATCAAATAATTCGTAGACAATTGAAGAGATATGTAAATCAAGGAGGCTTATAAGCATTTATGCGACTTCACAGAGCCAATCTCATTCAACGCATGTTCATCTATCCAGTTATCGGCTATATGTACATCTTTTAACAAAGATAAACTCAGTAATAATGTGTACCGGACAAAATACGTAAACTTTCGGCAGTTCACTTGCAGAAATCACATAAGATTTCGACTTTAACAGATTCTATAGCAGTTAAATGGTGCAGGATTTATAAATTTTAATTTTTATTTTAAAAACTAGAATTATGAAATCAAGTCTCATACTAGAAAAACTTAATTTCGGTCTACGTCACTTGCTGATTAGTTTCAGCCAAGTCAACATAACTACCGTTTTATCCCAATTAAGTGTCAGAAATCCGATTCGAGTCCGCAAAATTCCATAAGCCATTAAATCGTTTGTTAAAGTTTGGATTTGAACCAAAAAAATCAATGATATTTTTATATTATATAACTACATCAGTGCTACATATAGTATGTACTTATATATCAGCAGAGAGTTACTTATTTATGCTCAAAGTTAACGTTAGTTCATTGTTATGAGTACACATACTCGTAGTACTCGGGAAATATTTTTGAAATATGTTCTTGTAAGTAGGACTTTGTAAATGGAGTTAATGGATGTCAAATATGTACTAATGTATGTAAATTAAGTAATGTTGATGTACATGTGTAAGAAAACAAAAAACACGGTGCTACTACTTGGAGAGAAACAGAATATTTTAAACATATGTATGTCGGTGTAACGTATAACGGCAGATCGGTACAGCAGAATTAAGCCACAAAAAATATTCATAAGAAGAAATCAGTTACGTATRTCTTAAAGTAAAGTCATGAAAATGTGTCGTTGTTATTGTTGTTTAGATGTGTATTGTAAAGATCTGGAAAATAAAATTGTGACTTACATTGTGGTATGAATTYCTTGTATTGTTGTAGGTTGTAGGCACATACATGTATGCATAAATACATATGTATGGTGTGTATGTAGTTATGTATTTAACGGTATATTGAATTTGTATTGTATATTGAATTGTAGTCCTGAAATAGTGCAAATTAGTGAAATGTATTAGTAAATATATAGTACAAGCGTATGTAGAGACCGAATTGACTGCGGAATATTGTTAATTGAGGAGAGCATTATTGTTGTTATTGTTTAGGGAAGAGCATACATATATTTAGGGAATGTTATTGAGATTATGGCGTGTACACTCACTACCTTACGCGTCCTAATCTCAACTAGGGTGTATAGAAAACTGAAGTATTTACAGAGGAAAAACAAAATGAATACTCGAAAGTAGCGATGAGTTGAGGGGATGACGAAGTGCTTAAATATGGTACACATATGTATAATGGTTGACTAGGATTTTAATTTTATTTTTYCAACTCAATTTAGCCCATCTGATATATTAAATCGAAATATCTTTATATTAATTTGTCCATATTATGTTAGGTTTTTAAGTTCGGGAAATGGTCCGGTCGATTTAGAGGTGCGATGAGATTTAAGTACAGTGAAACTTCAATAACTCGTATTTGCAAGGGACCACAATTTAAATACGAGTT
>NW_017536186.1:370158-372870 GCF_001853355.1 Bactrocera latifrons | reverse complement strand
TGTACTGTTATAAAGTTCCCCAGCTAATAGTGGATGTATGTTCAAACTAACATAAAGTAAATGAAATATATTTTTTGGGTCCATTTCGCAAACAGTAACCTTCAGCAATGCAGGAAGTAATTGGAAGAAATTTTGCAGAACAGATTTTAAGCGTCAAGTCCATTATTATTGCCACTAGCTAACTACGAAGAAAAAATTGTGTATTTAAAGAGTTATATTTTATACAATCTCATGGGATAGGCTCCAGTAGTTTCCATAGCCCACACTTCCAGCTTAGACTGATTCATAACAATTATTAATCATTATAAAAGGTGAGAAGAACGGCTTCTGAAAATTTAAATGAGAAAGAGTTGAAAACAATGTTTGCTCCGTTATCCGTTGAATGATAAAATACATATTATATATATTTCAGCTCGTTTTGTAGTCTTTAAATGACGGATTATAAGGTTTATAAGGTGGTAAACTACCTTACCACGTAAAGCAGATAATCAGCTCTAAAACTGAACTTCCACTATACTTCAAGCGTTTTAGCTTCCTGCAACGTTTGATATGGAGGTGCTCTATCAGATCGTCGAGAGGTTCTTCCCTCGAACATTTATTTATAGATAGGAAGGAAAACTGAGCATAGTCAAACATTTTTTATACCATGTTTTGAGCGAGTCAGTATCATATCTCTATATGTAGCTAAATTTGGTTTGCCGTTTATTTTATGGTCTTAGAATTATCAATTGTTCTCCCTTTGTTGCCACGAAACGGTGATCCCTTTTCAATTCAAGATATTTGAGATACAGTAATACCCCCTTAAGCACCAAAGCCTCTTACATAACCAAGCATTTTGGGTTTAGGACTCGCAATGAAGGATTTAAGCGGTCAAAAAGCTTAGATGGTTTTACTGTAGTGTTGTTTATGCTATTTTAGCTCTTGTTTTTTGAGCAGAAATCATATTTGAATGGGAGTTATTGAACGATTGTGGGTTCGAGCATCTACAGAATATTTAAGAAATGAACTGGTCCGTATAGAATAAATCTAAAGCCAAATGAATTTAATATATATATATGAGGCTTCAGTAGAGAAAATGATCACTATAAGCTAGATATAATTTCAATACATTTCTTAATCAAGCATGGCCAAGTAAGAGTTTAATCCGTTAAACTTTAAGAAAAAGAGTTTCAGGTAGTACAATAAGTATTCCCCTTAATACTACCAATAAAAATATTACCATTCGAATGATTCGGCTACAATTGTGTTTTAACTATAAAGTGTTAACAGGCTATAGATAAGCTCAGAAATCTGTAGTATTACTCCCTTCACTTAACACTTCAATTGCTGATATTAGAGAGCTTAGTGGTTGGAACTATGTACATATGTAGGATATAAAAAAATACTATTTACTTGAGAACAAATATTCCTAAATATTTTTTAAAGCATTTTGAAATTTTATAACAAATTACAATAGACAAGAAATAGACAACAATTTTACATTATATTTTGTACGACATTTACAGTTAAGCAAGTAACCAAGCGTCGGATGATACTTATATAAATAAATACTTGGGTAAATGTACCTAGAGGGTAGGAAATGATATGGAAGACATGTGAAGAGATTGGGCAATTTGTTATTGGTCGCTTAAAGTACTATGGCAGTTTATAAATTTCTATATGAAATTTAGAATATTCCGTTATAATTTTTATATAAATTGAATAATTGTTTCCTTTCAAAAGCAACAGAATATATATGAGAGACTCAAGTACCTTTTAGCGCAAGTCAAGTAAAATAAGCAAATACATACAGACATACAGTTCTATGTATTATGTACCACTATATACATACATACAAAGCATGTATATGAAAATATATGAAAATGTGCGAACAAATTACTTTATATGCACATAATTAGCTTGTAATATTTCTATACTAATCTGACTAAAACTCACACAAATACATAGTTGTATACTTACACACATAAATATACGAACTACTCAAGTATGAAGGTATTATTTCAATAAAAATAGTTGAAAACTAAATTTGTGTAGTAATTGTAAATGTGTAATGTAAAATGCGCATAGTTGTTGGTATTGAAAAATACGTAGTCTAGACAAAAAGTATTTTTAAGAACTGCAAAATAGTTGTTTTTATGTATCTAATAGATGAAGAGGAATACTGGCCTATAATCGCGTAAGAGGTGTCTACGCCAATATCGAAGAGGTATAAAATAAAGTAAACTAAAACAAACTCGAGAATGCAATATAAAAGATTATAAAAAAAAATAAATACATAAAGCCAAAAATATGGAAGAAAAAGTTGCGTCACTCAAATGTCAAAAAATTTTAAAACCTAAAATGCAATTGCCATGTGTTGTGTTATTACCAAATATATAATAAAAAGTTAAATCATATGTATTAAAAACATTTAAAACTATTATTACTATATATTAGAAAAATATATGCCCAAGGTATATGTATTTTCTACCGCCATTCTCTCTTGCGTAAATCTGGCAACAATTCAAATCACGCCGACTACTCCACAACTTAGCGAAAGGCGTTGCTTTGTATTCTATGGATCTTGATTGCTGGTCGTAAATAGTTGGATGGGTGTAGACATTAATTAATGCTAAAGTAAGCAGTTAAAAATTATTGTTTCGAAATAATGTATATCAGCTGAGTAATTGGTTGAGCGGTAACTATTGCAAAACATTATTACATTATGATAAT
>NW_017536186.1:348847-362628 GCF_001853355.1 Bactrocera latifrons | reverse complement strand
TAATAATTAGTTTAATACAAAAGCTCAAAAATTAAACGAAGTAAAATTCAGTAACAGTAGCTAACAATTAAATGTGGGTTTAGCTACATGCATATAGATAAAAATAAAAGAAACAGAAAATTAAAAAGAATACCCAAAGGCTTGTGTGTACACAATTGCTTATTGTTACAAATACAATTAAATGTAATAAGTTTATAGCAATTTAAAAATGTGAAATTGTGTTGCAATATTAAACAAGAAATCAAGTAATAAAAACTTGAAAAGTAAAATTAAGTATGAAACCGTATTAGTATTATTTGTGAATTATACATAAATAATGAATACATTTATGCGTTTTAACTAAAAATAAAAACAAAAAGTGTTTCAATGCAATATTCATAGTTCAGCATTTATTAATCGATTTTTTAAAAGTTCAAGCTTTTTATAATTTGTAAGCTTATACATAAATACTGATTTTCAAACTTATGATATTTTTTATCGTAGTCGCTGAGCAGTTTTTAAAACTAGTGAATAAAAAGTWATTTTTCTTTACAGATTTTGCCAATTTTTATTGTATTTACGAGTTATTCTTTTGTATAAAAAAGAAATGAGCGAATAAATTCAGSACTCTGTCCTTATGCACTAATATTGTTATATACATATTTTTCTTTGGTGCAAAAATATATCGAAGTTTTGCTATAATTTCATTCAAACTTTTTAGTTGTTGTTGYTGGTATTTTAACGGTTATCTAATCCCCGTTTGAGTGGTAAGGGTCATTTGCGTTGTCGTTTTAGTCTGCTTAAGCATTTATTTTTTATTCACTTTGCTTAGTGTATAGGTTGCATTGTCTAGCGGTGAAAGCGTTAGTTTTAGCTCCATGCTCTGCGCCAGCTCATCTACAGTTTTTATTTCGCTTTTAGTTAAGCCAGGTGGTAAATTAAAATTATTCAAATCCATGTTGTTCTTGAAACTTTTCATTAGTTCTGCCATTTCTTGTTCGAAGATGCTGGGCATCTCGGCGCTACCAGCATCACTTTGTTTGCCAACTTCATTCTTCTTTATWATACCCATTGCCTTCGTCCAAATGCTACGCTCGTTTTCTTTGTATTTTGCATAACGTTCTTCCAATATTTTCAGTTCCCGACTGATATCTTCGTTCTGCGGCTCCATGCGTTGGGAGCGTATAAGTATCTGTCGTGCGCGTTCATACTCACCTACAATAGCAACCAAACAACATATTTGCCAAAAAAAAAACATATATAAAAATGTAAAAAAAAAACTTACCCAGCAGTAGCAATGCACGTCCTTCTTGAAATAATGCTTTACACGAGGGTTTATTGTTAGTCAACTGTCGTATTTCTTTGCACATAATGCAAGCCTTTGTTGGTAGATTAACTTTATTATAGCAAACTGCTAAGTTTGTGTATAGTTTCAATAAAAATGCTGTTTGCTCTTTCTCCTCTTGCTCGTTCGCCAAATGACAGCTGTTCAGTAAACTTACTGCTTTCTCAAAAGCGCGAAAAGCATTTTTGTATAAGCCTTGTCCGAAGAAATCTAGACCTTTGAGATGTACTTCACGTATTTTTTCAATTACTAAGGAATATTTGCCTCTTTCTTCATCGGTTAAGTTTTTATCTGCTTCTAAATCACCAACGGCATTGAATGAAACCAATTCTATAATAAAGAGTCCATCGGCACTTGGTTTTATGCGAGGCGGACAACCAATTTCACGGAAGAGCAAATGATGTGAAATTACGAATTGTGCCTGTTCGCCACGATACATGGTGCGCACTGCTTCCTCTAATCCTTCGATTACTTCATTTCGTCCAGTATAGAATTGATACGAGGAGCCACGTAAAAATGATGAATCAAAAGGTGCCCCTTCACCTTCCCAGTAGGCATTATATCGTATACACACACGTGCATTTAACGGCACTTCACCGTTTTCTGCTAATCCCGGCCGTGTAATTTTCTTATAAATGTGTTCATTTATCTGCACCATTTGTTTACGCAGTKCATCAAAAGTTTTTGTCCACGGCGAAACCAGTGTTGAGTGATCTACAGCCGACTTTTCATCGTCTTCCTCATCAGAACCTAAATTTAATTCATCGAATATATCGTTGCTGAAGCCCTCATCAAAGTTTGTGTTAATCTCAAATGTTGTGCCAGGACCAATGAGATCGCTGCGATGAATGGACGRTTATAATATTTGAGTATTAATGCAATTTAATATGTAGTTACCTTATTGATAATGGGTCCTTTAGAAAGTTGCAGCTCCCAGGTAATGTTTCATCCTCCATTTTATSCAATACGTTTGCAATTAAAAGAAATAATTTGGGAAATCAGTTGTTTTGGTTGTATTTGCATGTAATTTAGCGGCAATTAACTGTAATTTGGCATTGACCTAAAAAGAAGAAGAAGCAAAATAAGTAGTGTTGTAAGACGATGGAAATTTTTCAACACAACTTGTTGCTTCGGTTACACTTAACAAACCTTTCAAATGTGGGGAATTACGTAATTTCATTAATAAAAACTGTAATGCWCAAATTACACTGTGGAACATTTTTRGGATTATTGTCTGGGGGGTGAGAAATTCGAGGTCAGGGTGATGGTACTAGGTCAGTATAGTAAAACCCTCAAAGGGTTTGGCGTTTTGACGTTTGACATTTTAAATTTTTTCTTTATCTTGATGTCTTTTCGCTTAGTTGTAACATTTTGGCAAAAACGTAGTTTAACATAACTCGCGAACCACTTTTCCGATTTTGATGAAGCAAATTTAGAAAAACTACAGTTTCTCTATTCTGTTTCTATACCGTTTTCCTATATGTTCAACACTTTCGAAGTTAAAAATGAATGTATGAAGGRAAAAAAGTATTTTTTTYCYWAAAAWTTWAAWTTTTTTTTTTAATTCATAAAAAAACCAGCAACACTGGTTCTGTAATGTTCACACAAAACATGCATTGTTAAGTAATWTTTCTCAAATTTTTTAAAAGTGAACAAAAGAGATCAAAATATAGAACTGTGCAAGCCAGATATAAATAGCTTTTGCTACTGCTGTGGTCAATATGTCTCAACACATAAAAAAGGGGAAATTTCAGTACTGCTTTTGTTCAAACATACGAGATGTACTTCAACCAAAATGTTATAGAACGAAAATTGGGTACCAATTATAGTGTGTAAAAGTTGCTACAACCGTCTAATGGATTGGAAAAATAGAAGACGTGAAAGTATGCCATTCGGTATCCCAATGACTTGGACTAATCCTGGCGAAGGTCACAATCCATTGAAYTKCTATGCATGTGCGAATWAAGGAGCCGCAAAAAGGATATGAAAATCGTATAATTACGTTAGTGTTGCAAGTGCCGCAACACCATTGCCTCATTCGAACCACATTCCTGTGCCAAAGCTTCTAGCCCAGATATTTCCTCTTTTACGACTGCTCCGACATATTATGCACGTGATGATCCCCCATATGAGCCATCAGTATCCAATGAGCCAATTTTAATAAATCAAAATAAGCTTGATTCAATTGTTGCCAAGTTGGAATTAACACAGCGCTGGTTTCCATTTGAAATCAAACAATTTGTTGGCACCCGGTGTGAAAGTCACAGCCACTAGTCCCGAACAACCACCATCGAAAAAGTCTAGGCAATATTTATTAAAATAAATAAAAATAAGTAAATAAAATAAAAATAAAAAATTATAAAAATGTTTACTTTATTTTTTTAGTACTTTATGGCCAGAAGTCTGGAGTAATTGGGGAAAATTTATAAAAAAAAACGGCGATAAGTGACACTTTTTTGAATAAAAACAAATAGAAATTGTAATTCTTAATTTTTCGAAATTTKTTTCATCAAAATCGGACAAGTGGTTCGCGAGTTATGTTAAACTACGTCTTTGTCAAAATGTTACAACTAAGCGAAAAAACATCAAGATAAGGAAACAATTTAAAGGTCATAAAAAAACTGACACATACGAACGCCAAACCCTTTGAGGGTTTTACTATACTGACCTAGTACCATCACCCTGACTTGGAATTTCTCACCACCCATATTAACTGTTGTATTGTGTTATCAATTTAATGTCATTCCTCAATATTTAATTTAAAAATATGTCTAATATATATTCAAAACTCCGGTGAATAAAGCGCCCTTTTTATTTTTAAGTATATTTAAACATACATTTTAAGACATTTTCAAAAAAAATTTGACCATCCGAAAAGACGCAATCCTGAACAACTACAAATAATATAATACAAACAAGTTTTTTCAAAAAACTACGTTTGAAACATGGTAAAAGGCATCCTTTACGATGGTTTGAAAGGCACATATGTATGTATGTATGTATGCACGCATGTAACTGAATAAACAACTGTTTACAAATAAGATATTTATTAAAAACTAAATTAAACCTATATTTAACATAAAAAATGCAACTTATCACTAGCAGACCTCAGATTATAACAAWTACCAAAGTCTATAATTTTGATTTTAGTGAACGCATAAGCTTCTCCAGTTTCATTGCCTTATTTAAGTCACCGGAAATTTTTAGTTTTCCTGTCATAAATGCAGTTGCAGCCTTTAGTTTTCCCGAAAACATATCATGGAAGTTATTAGCTTTCATTGTTAAAGTTGCATCAGGTGAAATCTTTGGTTCACCASTACCACATGAGCCTGTCCCATTTTTTAAATCCAAATGCCATGTGCCTTTTTCTTCTCCTTCAATATTGAATTGGAAAACAGCCTGCGTTTTTTGCACCAGTTCTGGTGAAAGCAATGTTTCAATTTTTCCAAATAATGCCGGTATTTGACCGGAAGATGCATCAACAGATTTTCTTTGCTTAATATCTTCTTTAATTGCATTGAGTTCATTCTCGGAAATATCCAAAAAGAAATCGGGCATTAATTTATCGGCATATTCTGGATTACAGGCATATTGTTTGAAATCCGTGACACCAGCTTCGGTTAAGACTTCATCGTCAATAAGAAAACGTCCTGTACACTGAGTAGGCTCACGCACCAAAACTGCATATGCGGCATCTGCCATGATATCAACTTTACGCGATACATTTAAACTATCTGGCCCAGTCAACATTTCTATGGCAGCCGTGTGTATAGCAGTTCGCGGCCACAACGCGTTTACGGCCACTTTGGCAGAACGGAATTCTTCTGCCATACCCAGCACACACATAGACATACCATATTTAGCCATTGTATAGGCCACATGTGGAGCAAACCAAATCGGATTCAAATTTAAAGGCGGAGAAATATTCAATATGTGTGCATGATTACTCTTTGTCAAATATGGTAAACATTCCTTTGATACAAGGAAAGTGCCACGTGTGTTAATATGATGCATAAGATCATAACGCTTCATATCTGTATCCAGCGTACCAGTGAGTGAAATGGCAGATGCATTATTTATGAGAATATCAATACCACCGAATTTCGCCACAGCATCCTGAACAGCTGAGCGTACTTGCTTCTCGTCGCGTACATCTACAACACAAGGGTGTGCACGACCACCAACCTTTTCAATTTCTTCAGCCGCTGTATAAATTGTTCCTGGCAATTTAGGATGTGGTGTGCTTGTTTTAGCAGCGACAATGATGTTTGCACCATCGCGTGCCGCTTTTAGTGCAATAGCTTTGCCAATTCCGCGCGACGCACCTGCAAAAAGAAAGTTGACCCACTTAGTTAGTTTAATTTTCATGAAAACTTTAATACGCGCACTCACCAGTAATAAAAATTGTGCGTCCAGCTAGTTTCCCTGTATTAATCATTTTAAATTTTACCTATAATTTGCGATTAAAATAAGTGTTAATTTATACCGACCACTCCGTTACGCGTTTGTTTTATAAATGTCAAAAAATTTGATGGTTAAACAATGAAGTCAACAAAAGCAGAGTCCAAAGTACACAATTGGACCGCGGCGTCTGAAGTAGAAGCAGAAGCAGCATAATTAAATGATAGCAACAATTACAGAGGTAAAAGAAAAAACGTAAACATTAACAGATATAGAAGAGGGAGAATCATAAGACTTTGTACCAGAGGCAAACTGATATATTTTAGGAATTCATTGTGCGAACAAATGAAAAAGCYCTGCATACATACATATGTACATTTGTAAATGTGTAAAATGTAAACATAAAATAATGTATTTGCAAAGAGAAATACAGAGAAGTTATTTGATAATAGGTGCAATAAAAACGAAACATTCAAATAAWTAAAATATATTAGGGTTGCCCCAAGTCTAAAATATTAATATGATAATGATAAGAATTTTAAAATCGAAAGCATTGCAGTTTCAAGCTCAAATATAATGCTGCTCAATTTTTTATAAATAATTAAAATACATTTGTTATACACTTTTTTATTCAATTTGAACAAACTTCAAACAAGACGTTGTTAAATAAAAATAGCTACAATTTATCTATACTCATTTTTGACCTTAGTGCTTTCGTAAGTTTCTCCAATTTGAGAGCTTTACTCAAATCTCCCGATATTTTCATTTCACCCATAAGAAGGGCTGTTGATGGCTTCATTTTACCAGAAAATATTTCGACAAAATTCTCTGATGTTATTGCAAATGTTGCATCCGCTTCCTCTWCCGGTACGCCTTTTCCACAAGAACCGGCACCATTTTTTAGGTCAATGTACCAAACACCACCTTCATTACCYACTATATGAAATTGATAAATCGCTAATGTTTTTTGAACAAGTTCCTTTGAAAGTAGCGGTCCAATTTTTTCAAACAATCCTGAGATTTTTCTCTCTTCTTTTTGTGTATTTACTTTCGCTTTTCTTTCTTTCAATATAGACTTCCATGCCGGTATATCTCTATTAATAAAAGGTACAATTTTCTCTTTTGGTATATCCACGAAGGATTCATACATCAATTCATCTGCGACTGTAGAGTCGTTCGCATACTGATCGAGATCTTTTATACCAGCTTCAGTTAAAACTTCATCATCGACTAGAAAACGACCAGTAAACTCTTTTGGATCACGTATAAGCACTGCATAAGCAGCATCTGCCATAATATCCACTTTGCGTGTTCTCTTCAGAAATTCTGGTCCCATAAGAGCTTTGATTCTTTCTGTGCATATTGAAGTGCGTGGCCACAAGGCATTTACCGCCACTGACATAGCGTTTAGCTCATAGGCCATACCTAGTACACACATGGACATACCATACTTTGCTATGGTATACCCTAAATGAGCTGAGAGCCATTTAGGATCCAAGTTTAAAGGCGGGGCAATATTTAAAATATGTGAATATTCGCTTCGTATCAAATAGGGCAAACACTCCTGAGATACGATGAAAGCGCCACGTGTATTGGTTTGATACATAATATCAAAATGGTCTATTCTTGTGGCCGCTGTACTGGAGAAAGAAATGGCGGAGGCATTATTAACCACAATGTCAATTCCACCAAATCTCGAAACGGCATCATGAACAGCGGCACGCACTTGCTCTTCATCACGTATATCTACAGCACAAGGAAGTGCACGACCACCAGCTTTCTCCACCTCATGTGCAGCTGTGTAAATGGTTCCAGAAAGTTTAGGATTTTCTTCAGTAGTTCGAGCCGCTATCACTATATTTGCACCATCACGAGCCGCTTTTATTGCTATTGCCTTGCCAATGCCGCGTGACGCACCTTTACGAATCAAACGTTCAARGAATGAATTAAAAGTTATRTATAAAATATTATAGAAGTAAATTATACCTGTAATAAATAAAGTGCGTCCAGCTAGTTTGCCAGTGTTTATCATTTTGCAATGTGGACCAATAACCTTCTAGTAGAACACGTATTTTGGTTATATCTTTGATAGTTGGAGGGCAGTGATCGCATAATATTTGTTTATTTGCGTTTTTTTACTAAATATATACCGGTAACAGCTGATTTGTTCTGTTCGTTCGTTAATGAAAAGTGACAGTTTGTTTTTTGTSTCTAGCTTACCAGAAAGTTAGAAAAATAATTTTACTAATTGAGTTAAGTTTTTACTTTTAGAAATGACTCTACAAGACGGGTAATAGTTAACTAACTGGTCATCAATAGGTTATCAGTAATTAATGCTTTCTTTATTCGTTAGATTATTAATTTTTATTTATAATTATTCGAATTATCAGCAAATTGTTACACAAGTAAAAGAATATGAAAAATGTCAAAGACCATCCCTTTGAATTCTKTATTTACGAATATTTTTTAATGTACTAAAATAAGAAATTTTGCTGTATACAAATAAGGCAACACTTGAAAGGTCTAGTCAAATAAAATTTGACATTTCACCKTGAAAAGACTTTTTTTTACCTGCACGTTCATCTCACGAAAATTTTTCATATTAAAATAAATAAATTGTAATTAATTAAAATTGAACAGGTAAATTTTTTTAACAATATAAAACCTTTTAAATATAGCAGTTTAAGAAAAATTAGCCACGGATACAAAATCTAACGTGGTTTTCTAAAGTAATATCAAGTTTCTATTATCAATATTGTTTTAAAAAGTAATAAAAAAAATAATCTTATCACTTGAAATGTGAATTAAATGGAATCTAGTGCAATCACGAATGACGAAAGGTTTTGCATGACGCATATGGGGATTCTTTACTAAAATGAGCTGATCACATCGATTATTCACGTTTATATTACTTGATTTTTGGCATATTTTACTTAATAAAAATATTTCACAGGGTCAGCAATATGGTCGCAATTCCTTATTTATTTAACGAAATCGAGCGCATTTTTGAAAATGTGAGTWAAAATGTTTATATTGAAACCAAATTGAGCTAGTCGAACAAATTAATATTCGTATTTTGCTAATTCCAGACCCCGCTATATGTGATTGTGTTGGAAGCTTTTCTGCTGCTATCGGTAATATGGTTGCTACTTTTCAAGCGTAATGGGCGTGATAAACGGTACACAAAAATAGAGGAAGAAGAAATTATTTCCAAATATGAACCGGAACCACTCATCGCTGAAACCGATCCCAATCATCCACTGCTGCAAACACGTTTAGTCCAATCGAAAGTAGGCAAGCGAGTAGTAGTTGACGGACATGAGTGCTTAAATTTAGCAACGCACAACTATTTGGGTTTATTAGAAGATGACAAAATATTGGAGGATGCTTGCAATACATTGAAGAAATACGGCGTTGGTTCCTGTGGACCTCGTGGTTTCTACGGTACAATGGATGTACATTTGGATTTAGAAGACCGTTTGGCAAAATTTACAGGTATGGAGGAATCAGTGGTATACTCTTATGGATTCTCTACCATAGCAAGTGCTATACCAGCATATGCAAAACGAGGCGATGTCATATTTGCGTAAGTAAAAATTTAAAAGTGAAAACCAGAGTCAGTATAATTTTTTTTTACGAATTCTTAAGTGATGAGATGGTTAATTTTGCCATTCAAAAAGGTTTGGATGCTTCACGAAGCACTATTTATTACTACAAACACAATAATATGGCCGATTTGGAGCGTCTACTTATTGAGCAACAAGAACGAGATGCAAAGGTGTGTTTATAAAATAAGAATGTGCATGCATAAAAAAGTGTAATTACCAATAGTTCATTTTTATATAAATAGAATCCAAAGAAGGCAGCCAAGACACGTCGTTTTCTTTTAGCCGAGGGTATTTATATAAACACTGGCGAAATATGTCCTTTACCCGAACTTGTAGCGCTACGTGCTAAGTATAAATTGCGTTTGTTCCTGGATGAAAGCATTTCCTTTGGCACACTTGGTAAAACCGGTCATGGTCTCACCGAACACTTTAATGTCGATGTAAGAATATTTTTTAACGTAAACTGCATATCTTTTAAATGTTTACTAAACGTTTTTTTTTTAACAGCTGATTGAGGTTGATCTCATTATGGCAGGCATGGAGAATTCTCTAGCTACCATCGGCGGTTTCTGTGTCGGTTCACATTTCATCGTCGAACATCAACGTCTGTCTGGTTTGGGTTATTGCTTCTCTGCATCACTSCCACCACTATTGACACAAGCAGCCATCTCTGCACTTGACCGTTTCGAAACCGAACCGCAAATGTTTACACAACTGCAGGAAATTTCACGTAAAGTGCAAACGGTATTTGGTAAATTTTCAAAGTTGAAGATGCGCGCCAACGAACTTTCGCCCATCAAACATTTATATATAGCGGAGGAACGCGAAAATGCAGATGAGGAACGGGAATTGCTCATTCAAATAGCCAATAAGGTAGTTCATGTATGAAATTAACGTTTTCAATTGTTTATATATTGAAATATATTTCTAGTGCATTGCAAAGGGTGTTGCTGTTACTGAGGCGCGTTATTTGAACAATTTGGAGAAACATGCTATACGTCAAAGCATACGTATAACGGTGAATCGCTTACTCACTGACTCAGATATCAAGCATGCTTTCGATGTTATCGAAAATGTATCCAACGGAGTGTTGTAAATCACACGGCATTCATTATGTCTATTTAAAAATTAGTGGATGGTATTTCAAAACCATAAAACATGCCTTATAGTTTTATGTTAACTGCTGCTATGCCATAGTAAAAGTGAGGTTAATTTTCAAAATGAACAAATATTTAATGCACTAAGCCACACTTTATTAAGTAGGGATAGTATTCTATTAAATACTTGTTGTAGCTGAATATAGGCATGTGCATGCACACAATTTCCGAGCGCTATTTGTTTAAATTTCAATAAAAATATAAATTTAATTATATTGATTAAATAATAATATTTTTGCATACATATCACACTCTTGCTAGTTTACTATTATATTGTATAAGGKTATACATCCACATTCCATGCTAAGGCTTGTAATTTCACTTTCTTTGAATGTTCGTACGAAAAAATCGTATATTAAAACCAAAGCTAAAACGAAAATGTATTAAACTTTAAAATAATAAAGCTTATAATTTAAAATAATATATTTTTTATATATGCAGAGTTTTCTATTAAATTACAACGCGTTCAAAACTTAATAATAAAGTGACTGATGTTTAAAGCATATAATGTTTTTCGAGTTTAACCCTTAAGCACATATAAAAACTCAATAAATATAAAATTTCTTTAAAAAAATATAGTATATGACAGATATTTTTTATTTTCTTTTAGAAAAACTTCATTTCATAAGCTCTATTTTTAATAGAAAAATTTTGTTCACTTTCACTTATTGTATATTTTTTTCTAAAACAAATGGTAAATTTTTACAACTACTAATATGAGTATAGCCCTCCAACTTTAGACAGCCTTTTTACCGTTGTCGTCTAGTCACTTACGTGGGCATATACCACAGCTGTGCGTGAGGGTGTGTAAACCTGAAATGCAAGACATTAGAAATATGGGTGAGTTTACTTAATTGTTTCCATTAATATAAATTTTTAGATATTAGTTTTAATCATTCTTTCTGTTGTATGTATAATTTATTTATTTAAATTTTTTTTATTTTATCATGCTGTCTTCTCTTATTTAAATTATAGTATATCAATTACTATTTTAGATTTAAAAAAATTTATATTATTTCCTGTTTAATAGTGTTTTCTATTTTATTATACTATACTATCGCCTTGTCACTTTCYAGCACTGCAAATATTCCTACATTATGTGCTAACTACCGTTCACTTACCTCAAAGAAGTTCTGGCGTCCTGCATAGCCTTCGGCTCGTGTTAAATGCTTGCAATTCTTATCAATACGATTTTGGCCGCCAAAGAGTTCATCATCCGAACTCAACACCGCCTGATAAGTGCCTGCCCAATTGGTGCCAACACGATAACCAGTAAAACTTTGTGTGGGGTGGAAATTGAAAACAAAGACTAAGCCGGCGCGTTCAAAAGCAATTATTTTATCGCCTTCATGCTTCCAGCTGACATATGCGGGATCTGAATGTAGCCAGCCGTAGCGCTCTTCCAGCTCATTCATTGCACGATCAAATTCATTCAAAAATTTGTACTTCAATAATGCATCATCAACCAAATTCCACTGACGACGCGCATAATGATAGGAATCGTTATTGCCCACACGTGGGAAATCCAACCATTCGGGATGGCCGAACTCGTTGCCCATAAAATTGAGGTATGCCTCACCTCCAAGTGCATGTGTGATCAAACGTATCATTTTGTGCAGCGAAAGGCCGCGATCGATAATCAACGACGGCTCGGAGATTGTAGACATGTGTGTGTACATTTCTTTATCCATTAACCAAAAGGCAATCGTTTTATCACCGACCAAAGCTTGGTCATGAGATTCAGCATAGGCAACAGTTTTCTCCTTCCAKCGACGATTTGTCAATGTGTGCACGATGTTACCAATATTCCAGGCGTCGTCTGTAAACTCTTTCAGCAATTCAATCCATTTGTCTGGTATGGCCATGGCAAGACGGTAATCGAAACCAATACCGCCCTCGTCGACTGGACGGCAGAGTGTGGGCATTCCTGATACATCCTGCGAAGTTTCGGATGAAAAAATATGTTATCAAATTCAAAATATGTGTAATCATATATGTATGTAAAAAGCTTTACCTCTGCGATAGTGACGACCTCTGGATTTTGTGTATGCAACATGTAATTGGCTAAACCGAGATAGTTTAATGCGTCCGTATCAACATTTAGACCAAAATATTCGTTGTAATCACCGCTGAAACCTTCACCAATACCGCGTGAATGATACAACATGGAAGTGACGCCATCAAACCTGGAGAGGCAGGTCAAAAATGTTAAAAATTCGCGAAAACATATATTTTAACGACTCTCTCACTTACCTATAGCCATCGAAGTAGTACTCATCGTGCCACCAACGCAAATTGGAAAGCAAAAAGCGTAACACCTCATATTCTACATAATTGAAGAGTCGACTATCCCACAGTGAATGTTCTCCACGCGCACCATCATGGAAATAACATGAATTGGTGCCATCAAATTGATTCAAACCATCCTGCACATTCTTACTCGCATGCGAATGCACCACATCCAATAACACATAYAAGCCATGTTCATGCGCTACATCGATCATGCGTTTCAACTCTTCGGGCGTGCCATAACGACTGGAAGCGGCAAAGAAACTGGTCACCTGGTAGCCAAAACTGGCATAGTAAGCGTGCTCCATAATGGCCATAACCTGTATGGCATTGTAACCTTGACGCTTGATGCGCGGTATTATATTATCGGCGAAGTTCTGATATGAACCAACACGTGGCTCCTGCGAGGCAATACCCACATGGCATTCATATATGCGCAACGATTTGGGACGCTTCGGACGTGGGTGCTTGCAGAGGTAGCGTTCAGTTGGCGGTGGATTCCACACATACTGCTTATAGTTGACACCCTGATTGGCCTCCTTGGGTGGTTGACGCACATATGTGGCCCACGGTGAGAGTCGATCCAAGAGATGACCGGCCTGATTGCGTATTATCACTTTCACCTCGCTGAGATGTTTGATGGGCACGCTGCCATCGGCATTGGCGGGCAAATGTAATTCCCATTTCCCGTAATCGAGCTTCTTAAAAGGGGTCGCCTCCCATTGCCAGTTATCTGTGTGAAGTTGTACGTAAAATATAAACGTGATAAAAATTACTTATGCATGGAGAGATTCAACATTGACTACTTACTGAAATCACCGGTGAGATAAACTTGCTGTGCACCAGGCGCCCATTCGCGTGCAATYACAGAGTTGTCGGGTTGGAAGTGTAATCCGTAATATTTGTAACCCTGTGAGAATGTATCCATGCCGCCTTCGAGCTGGTCGATTTTGCCGATCCACTCTTTAAGCACGCCATGTCTATGAAGTGAGAAAATTTGAA
>NW_017536186.1:336710-347402 GCF_001853355.1 Bactrocera latifrons | reverse complement strand
ACTCTCTCGACGAACAAGGACCAAACACTTTTATAAGTCACTCATCTCCGTCCTGATATATGGTGCCGTGACATAGACGAGATGACAACATCTGATAAGTCGGCACTACGAGTTATGGTCATTGCACATATCGCAGTATACAACGACATGGACATAGGTCAGTAAATTAAACAAAACTCCATTGGAAAGACTTGGTGGGGAARCGCCTTGGAATCTCCAATTGCCGCCAAACAGCGAAAAAAAAGAAYGACTGGAGCGCGGTTGTCAACTCGGAAATAACGGCGCAAGAAGAAGAATCAGCTAATTTTTTGAACTAAGACGTGCTGCTATAAAACATAACAACAAAACAATTTTTTTTTTGTTTATCATCTTCGATTACGTAAAAAATTTAATAACACCGGGAGTATTCTTCTGTAATGTATTAGAATGAGACAGAATTGATAGTTTGTTTTAAACGGATTGCAGGACTGGCTGCATTATCATATATGTATATTATTTACACTTTTGTTCTTGCATTCAAAATATTGTTTATAGCTATATTTATTTCCTGGAAACGCAGAAAAGAAAAAACAAAAAATCGCTACAGGCTATGACCTGGACACATGGAGAACATATGTATGTATATCAAAAAATAGATAATTTTTTTAAAATTTAAAAGAAAATGCATAGCAAACAAATTTAAACTAAAAAGCAAAAGAAAAATCACATAGACGGCTAATAATAAATTTTGCATCACGAGGAAATAAATGTACGGAAAACAAAAGCTTTATATTTATTAGCATGTCTATATTGTATACTCGCACAGTCGATATGTGACTTCCTAAAATCTTGCATAATGCGTACAGTTATACATCGATCCACACGTACATATTTCTATGTCAAGAAACTGTTTTAGGTATTATATTTAGAARTGAAGAACTTCGGTGTTGACTTTAATATTGAAAAAATTTTCGTAAGCAACAACAATATTATATGTACATAATATGTAGGTATGTATATGTATCATATTTCTATATATATTTTTGTCCCTTTAATTAAATTTATTTTGATAATTTCTGGATTTATCATTATCTGTTAATTTAATTTTTTTAACTTTATTTATATTTTTGTTTTTATTGAACTTTTTCGCTTTAATTAAAAAAACACATATAAAATGTTATTTTTGTGTTGAATACGCATAWCAATATTACTTTTTAACCTAAACAAAAGGTTAGGAGTATTATTTAGAACTTTAAAAAAATGTTTTTTTTACATTTTCTCCAAGAAGAATATCTAAGAAATATTCTCTGAATAGAGTAAAAAAATCTCGAATACCGCTTTTTCTTTGAAAACATTAAAAACTGGTGCCTAATCGAACGATTTTTAATTTATATTTTTTATTAGCAATCGGCTGTTGTTTWTTCTGAAAATATGGAAAAAATGTCATAATCCCGCCATTTTTTTTAAATTCAATTAAAAAGATTAATCAGGCATTAGATCTATTACTAAAACTATTTTTTGACCGATTTAACTTAAATGAATCCCCAAGGATTAGTGATGGTTACCGGATGGAGCTTTCAAAATTATATATTTTTTTTTAAATTTCTGCCATGCTGGCACAACTACACCTTGGGGTTAGGTTGAGCACAATGTTTAGTTGAAAACAATTTAAAAAAATAATGTGAGGGAGATCCTTACTTSTTATACTGGGATTATTCTTTTTTTRCTACATGGCGTGTGGCAATTTGGCGCAAGTGACGTTGTTGACCTTGGCAATTAAATTGCTAATAAAAGAACTCTTACTTTGTGCCGGTTTGATTTAATGTAAAAATAAATTTATTTTATTTCAAAAAGCCAATATTTTAACGAGCCGCGAACCACAATGTGAACTAATATGTATATGTTTTAAAAATTACTATATTTTTTATTGCATAAAAAGTTGAACGAAATGCATATTGGTGATTATTTATTAKATTAGGAATTGAGAAATAAAGTTTTGATAAGAACTGTTGTTTATTATCAATACACACACAAAGGTTCATATACGCCACGGTCGCCACAGGGTAGCGAGGCCAACTTGCCGGTGTGTGCTCATCAGTTTAACCTTCACCTGACTTTCAAAACTATGCACACAATTTGTTTTGCATTATACCAAAAAAAAAACTACTTTTAACGCTTAAAACACACAATCGTTCCATTAAACGACACATTAAATAACTAATTATGGAATTTACGAATAATCCAGACAATGCGGATGCAGTTATCAGTGGTTGCTAAGAACTTTGACAGTCAACTTGCATGAAATAGATAGTTTTGCGATTACGCTCGTTATCACCACAATTTTTTAAACGCATCTATATTTTCACTCACCTGCGTCGTATTTCACGTTCAAATGGCTTTAAATAACCATCTAATTTAAAAAGTTCGTCAATACTTTTCACTTCAACCTGCATTGGATCCATTATGGAATTATCTGAATTATTTACACAGCCAAAATAAACTTAAAATGTAAAATGATTTCGTGATCGGCAAACAATATATTATTTGTACACTCGCACTCGCTGGAAGCGTGTACACTTGTTTATTGAATTTATATTTCTGCCTTCTAAATATATCCCAATAGACCGGTTGCTTTTATGTTTGGACGCCAACTGATTGACTTGATTCGAYGGCAGAAAACTGTGTAGTGAAAAAACGCCAACAACTAACTAATATACACCGAATAGGGAGCACAGCTGTTTGATAGCGTCGGTTGGAGGCACTTATTATTTTGTTTATTCTGCTTTTGTGGTTATTCTGTTCTGCTGCCGAACTCCAATAGCAGCTGAAGTGTGCATTTACTTGATTTTCATACATAAAGCTTACTTGTATGGGTTTACGTGTTTGTGTATATCACATTTTTGTTCAACGAATGTCAGACAGAACAAACGTAGGGCAAAAATAGGCGCGCAACCCTATGAAAACAACAAATCTGATAAGCGACTAACAACCAATAGCAGACAAGGTCACCACTCTGTGCTTATRTGTAAAAATTACTCGTTTATTTTATAATAAATGTACAATTTAATTATTCTGTATAGACTTGGTTTTCTTTATATTTCGATTGGAGTAAAAAACATTATATAGAGAAAWTTGAGTTGATATCAATTCTCTGAATAATATTTATTTATTTTATGTTGTTTTCTTATTTTAAAACCTTTTCATTTAGCATAAATATGTCTCACTTCAATATATCGCATCTCTAGAACGAAATGAGACTGGCAACAGTGAATTGTCGCCGGCATAAGATGTTTAAATATTTGTATTATTMTTCTTTTTGTCAGCTTAACCTTTTATGGTTCTACAATCATTTTATTGCTAGGCGAGGAGTTTTGTTAATTTCAATTGTACAACGAAGTGATTGCTTGAAGTTYAGAAAAACTTCAACGCAGAAAAAAGAAAACTAATTGAGTTCGTCGGATTGAATAGTGTTTAGGCGAATCAACAGCTTTCCGAATAATGATTCAAAAAGTGCATAATAATAATAAAAATTATTTAATGATTTTTTTATATTAGAAGATGCTATTCAAACCAACCAGTTCAATTTCCTATCAAATACAACTATCGCKTAAAAACAATAAATCTCATTAAATAAAGCAGGTCACAGTAAATTTATGAAATAATTTTCGTCTTTATTTTATATTATATACTTGTAGGTATGTAATGTATAATATTAACAGATAATTTAATATTTCACATTGTTACACTGTGCTTGAAGTGGGAACTTTTTTATAATTATATATTTTTTTCATTAGCACAATCAACAACTCTGCGCTGGTGTAATTACGATAAAGTACTACCAGCCGAGTGATTGTATGYTTATAGTTTTCTGACTAGCACAGTGCAGTTAATAATGTTAGTTACATGAGCTACATGCAATATGAATGGGTCATTTAAGCTTTTACATTAATATATGTATATATTTTACAGGTTCTTACAACAGTTTAATTTTTATTAATTTTTTTTATTAATATCTCGCTCAAACTATTCCATTTTTTTAAAATATTTTTTATGTTTTCTGTTTTTCAATAACTTGTTATTTTCGYATAATAAACTTATAATAATTATATATTTTATGCTTTAATTACTATTATACTAATTATCAATCATTGGTTTTGTTTGTTGGTCAAATTTTCTTCTTACATGATTTGATTTACTTCACTTTTTTTCTTATTAAGAAGTGTTCTTAAATTAAGTTAAAGGAAAATGATTTATTATGTTTAAATAAATTTAAAAGAATTTTAATTTAAATGGCTTAAATTTTAAATAAATTATCCAATTCAAAAGTATTCTGAATTTGCATTTCGTTTCTAAATTCAATAATTTTATGTTTAAAATAGTTTTTCGCATTTGCTTTTCGGTTTGTTTGTTTTGCTTGGCTTAAATTAGTTGAGTTTATGTACTTATTAACATGTGATTAAAACTATTCCATTTTTTATGTCTATATACTAAACGTACATACAAGTTGTTAAACATTTTCATATATTTTTCAATTGAAAATCAAATATTATTAAATATCAATCAGCACATAGTCATGTCAACTGAGTACTAAGAATCTACAAAAAAAGGAATACTTGTAACTCGTCGCTTTTTTAAGCACGTTGCATTTAAATATTATTTCAGTAAATTTTATTTTATTATTATTAAATCTTATTAATTTAATATGTATTTACATACATAATTAAAATATAAACTAATTGAATAGTAAAATATAGTACTTTTATTTTCTTCTATGATTTGCCTCAACTGGTCTCCTTAATTTYATTAATAATMTTTTTCGTGTGTGTAGTAACTGACAGTCGTCTTGTTTACTGCGTTAGATACTGAACAGAATATAGTTTCTGATTGTGAAACAGAAATCTGTAATGTTGAGTAGAGGAGTCTCTGCTAAATTTAAAACAAAAATTCAAATTTTAATTGTAGAGGACAAACCAAAAAATTCGAAGAAATTTGTTAATAATAATTTAAATTTAAATTTAATAAAATAAATAAAATATATCTACATAATAAACAAATGGGTATTAAAAACAAACAATTCAAAAATAAATATAATAAAATGACACTCGAAACAAAACAAAACAGCTCGAATGGCTATGTGTTATTGTAAATAATTATTAATAAAATATATTATTATGAGATTGTGAAAATGTATGGGTAGAAACAAATATCACCTGGGAAAAGTGGTTCAAATATAGTAGCTGGCAAGTTTTGAAAAATACAACACGAATTTGTTAAAATATAATTTTACGACTTGAAATAGCTTTGCTTCTTCAAAGATATAATCAGATGTAAGCTTAAAGCAGCTTATTTAAAATATTTTCAACACTTGTTACCGCGATATTCCCGTTTTAAAAAGTTTGTACCAAAAATATAGAAATCGTTAGCATATAATTGTGTATGCGCCCWAATGTATGCTAYATTTTCGACATATGCAAGACCACACACTGTCAAAAATACGGTCTAAAGTTTTCAAATAAATAAAATTTATTAAAAATATGGTATAAAATACTATTTGTATCAAGTGTAGAATTTTGAAGCGGTAAAATAGTTTTAATATATTTTTGCATGCGTTTATATTTTTGTAAATTATTTCGAAATTTCAAGCAAAAGTGTAAAATAGGTTTCTGACTTATTACACTGTTTTCATKATATCGGCATTACAATTTGTTGTTTTATTTTTTTCTGTAATGATGAGGACACACACAATAATTACTTTTATACAATTTGCAAATGAATTGGAAGGAGCATGCTATATAAAGTTAAAAAACTAAAATAGTAGTAACTGTAATACATTTTTAATAACGCTGAGTGATCSAATATAAATTACCGTTATACCTATTTTAATGTTTATATCTTTGTTTATGGAATACATTTACAAAAYAGCAACAATTCGAATTATCGAAATTGCATTTTTTTCATTTTTATTAAACAAATTAGTTCAATGTGGATTATTATAATATATAATCTCCCAAAACTTATTTACTAAGCTGTCTTTGCAGTACTTATGTGACGAGTATATTATGTATTTACCAATTTTGTTTCAAGTAATTCGTCAACTTATAAATAAGCATTCATATTTTTCTAGTTTTATTTAACACACAGGCATTTATTCGTCTTTAGTAGATTCTAGTTTTGATGCTTGGGTTTAATCGTTAGTTTTAGTTTCGAAAAATTCACACTTGTTGGAGAAATTAGTGTGTGGTATATGCTAGTCAGAATTACGAAG
The DNA here is from genome assembly GCF_001853355.1 of Bactrocera latifrons. Taxonomy (NCBI): domain Eukaryota; kingdom Metazoa; phylum Arthropoda; class Insecta; order Diptera; family Tephritidae; genus Bactrocera; species Bactrocera latifrons. Next base: position 341,158 of record NW_017536186.1, on the reverse strand, counting down.
AACTGTTTGGAGATCTTTTATATGTGATTTTGTTGTTTTTTTGTCCTTGTTTGCTAATTTTATTTTTTTTATAATATTGTAATTATTATTATTTCTTAATTCCATAGTACACAAAAATTTGTTCATTTAATAGAAATAAAAAATTGGTAAAAAAAATATTTTAATATTGTACATGCAATTCTTTGCAAAAATTTAGCGCTCAAAGCAATTGTTATTGCGCASAAAACTCTTGGAGAGAAGGCATAAAATGGCAGTTGAACTTAAAAACTTCGAAAACTGTAAAAAGTAAATTGATTATTAACTAATTTGTTGTGTAAATAAAATGTAATAAGATATTATTTATGTATGTATGTAAATGATTATTTCGCGGCAATTGAAATAAGTTTTAAATAAAACAATTTTCATTATACATTTTGCCAGTAAAATTCTGTTTGTAAATTTAGTTTTTAAAAGAATTACTTTAAATGCATTGGGAAAAATAAAATAATAAATTRCTGTAAAATTTTGTTTCTATCTTAAAATAGTTTATTCATGCTAAAATTAAAAATATTGTTTTTTCTTTTAACTTTAAACAAATTGTGACAAACATATCTATGTAAATATTTTAAGTTTTTTTTTATTAATTATTCAAATTTCTAATTTAGATATTTTCAAAATAATTAATGAATGTTGTTCATACATTTTCAAATTATATCTCGTTTCAAAAGTTCTTTATTTTCACTTTTAAAATGAAATAAAATTTAAATTGATTCTCAAATTTTATTGCGCAATAAAAAAAATAATCACTTAGACTTTTCGAAACATTTTTTTTTTTTTTTTGAATATTTAACTTTTTTTTCAGTGTTAATTCTCCATATATCTTTCATATACTGACAGTTTTTCATAAATATTTATGAACTCTTGACTGTTAGCTTTTCGGAGTTTAAAATGCGACTAGTATATACCCGAATGAACATAACTAACGAATGACCCGACACTGAGCGGTTCTTCTTATAATATTATTGTTAAGCATTATTACAGCAATTAGGAATTGCTTAACCGTAGCTAATTGGAGCGATTCTGRATTTTTAGTATGCAGTTATAGGTTTTAATTTTCTTTTGAGACGGTGTAAATTTAATTATTTCATAATAATTTATCGAAAAATACATTTCAGCGCTAACTGATTTGTAATTTCAGGTGTTGAAGAGAAACCAATTCAAGGAAAAAGTTTAAACACAAATTTCTTAGCTTAAGACAAAACTAAATTACATACTCGCACATAAAACTCTTAGCTAGACAAACTTATTACACRTATAAAGTATACACGCACATTATAAACGGATACATTATTACCTGGTCGTCTTAGAAAAAGTAGGTCGTCGGTAAAATCGTTGCATTATTCAGAAATCGCCCTAATTGGCCACCGGCTAAACCCTACGCCAGCACTTGCGCCTTCAGCGCCTCAGCCTGTTGGGCGGCGACAATCTGAGCTGCAGCTGCTGCTGCCGCCGCCGAATTCGAAGTGGCGCTGTTGGCACTGGTTGCGGCAGCTGGTGCCGATTGTATGATTGGTATGGCGGTGCCGTCGGCGGTGAGCAGCAATGTTTGCGTTGTGGTGGCTGTTTGTTGTTGGTGGTGTGTTGCGGCAGCTTGCACAGCTTGTAGCACTGTTGTGGCATTAGCGTCGACACTTCTGTTGGAGCTGCTGGCGCMGGCGCCACCGCTACTGCCATTCCAATCTTGTATCGCTATTATTTGTTGTTGCTGCGGTTGTGGCTGTGGCTGTTGTTGTTGTGTTAATTTACTCAACTGCTGTGGCGTCGCTGTGGCGAGTATCGTGGAACCATCTGGCGCAGTGAGCAGAATCGTGTTCGGCGGCAGATTAATACACGTCACTGTGCCATTCGGTTGTAGCGTTTGCAGTTGAATTTGCGGCAGTGCYGTCGCAGTTGTTGTTGTTAATGCGGCGCTACCGCTATTGGCAGGCACTAAAACTGTCGTAGTGTTGTTGGTGTTAGAATCGACATCAGTTTCTTCGACCGCGTCTTCCTCACACTCGTTTATGGTGTCGGCTGTGGTCGTGTCCGCGGTGATCAGCACTTCGTCGGTTGACTGACACGTTGAATTCTCGTCGGTCTCKATCACCTCCTCCACCAAATCTACAGAGTTCGGTGTGTCAGCCGGTGGTGGTGGCGAACACGAAGTAGAATGTATTGGCGAGTTCACTGGCGATGTTGAAGTGCTGCAAATTAACGCCTCCGGCGCACTAGTTGCCACTTCCACGCTGCTGATCGATTTCGCCGTCAATGCAGTTCCCTTAGGTATACGGAATTTGCGTAAAATTTGCGCTGTRGTCGCCGACATAGCKAGTGCGTTCGGTGACATTGAGCCGTCATCGCCACTCGTGGCTGTGAGCAGTTCATCGTCCTCCTCCTCAATTACGACGGTTTCAGTACCGGTGGTGGTATGTAAAATTTGATTGTTATTATTGTTATTTGCATGCATTGCCGCCGAAGATATTTTCAATACGCCAGGTGTCACAATTGTCGCTGTTTGCGTGGCGGCAGCGCCAYTATTGTTTGCAACAACTTGCGTTCTRTTGCTGTTGGCGTTGTTGTTTGCGATGATGGGACGACGCGTCACTAACAGTTGCACTGTACGCGGCTGTATCGTTGTCTTCTTGTTGTTGTTGCTGCTGGTGGTGGTAATAACGGTATTGTTGGTATTTCTGACTTGTGTCCCAGCAATGGTCCTAGTTGGTAGGAGCCCGCAATTTTGCAATGTTGGTAGGAGCCCGCAATTTTGCAATGTTGGTAATCGTATTGGCGGTGGTGGTGGTGGTATAGGTGTTGGTGTTGTTTTAGAAGTGGAAGAGTAATTGGTTGAGGTTAGTTCATCGGGAAAACGATCATTCAAAACAAAATCAGTAAATTCATCAACGAAACTATTAACTGCATAATTGTGGTTGATGTTGTATTTAACGCCGCCATTGCCTGTATTGGTGACTGCAAGCATCTGTTGGCTCTTGCTGTTGTACTTGTCACCAAAGCCACTACTGCCTCCAACGCCGCCGCCGCTGCCACTACCGCCGTTACTACCAATGATGCCCATATTAATGGACTTAATCATTGTTGTTGGCGGCGGCGGCTTTGGCGGTGTGCTTTTGTTTGTTGCTAATACGTTACTGTTGTTGGTGTTGCTGTTGCTACGTTGTGGCTGTGTTATGGGTCTAAAAATTGTTGGTAGTTTTTGGGATAATGGTGTGCTTTTGTGTATGGCTTGTGTGGCGGTCTGAGTTTGTGTATTAAACACTGTATTAGTTGTTGTTGTGGTTGTTACCGTAGTTGATAACATGTATGGCGCTCTTGTTGTTGGCGTTTTACTGAAATGATGATTGGTATTTTTGTTACCAATTGAGGATGATGTAAGCAATGTTGTTGGTGATGATGATGATGATGTTGGCTTAGGAATTACTGTTGTTTTTGGTGCAAATGTTGTTGAGTTGTTTGTAATAGGTGTATGCTTCGATAGGGGATCTTTTGGTGGTCTACCGGCTTTACGTTTTATTGGGTGTAGTGGTGGTGGTGGTGTTGGTTGTTGGAAGGGAAAATTCGTGTTGTCAATGAGTGGTTGGTGATAGTTGTTGCTGTTTTTCTGTTTGTATTTGTTCTGATTGTCGGTAACACTAATTGTTTGGTTTTTAGAAAAACCTACACGTTTCCCGTTGACGAAACACAAGAAGTAGACATACAGACACAATATAAACACAGACGCAGAAATTAATTATCATGTAAAATAAATAAAGAAAGAAAGACAAAATGAAATTAGTTTACCATCAGTCGAATATCGAATAATTTTCATCATAAAAACTTAAAATTTATCTTACTATTATAATATAGATGGAAATATTTGCGCGAATTAGTGTAGTATATTCTCATTAGGGCTGTTAATGGTAGAACGATTATTCGATAACTTCGATTATTGATCAATTTAAAATATCATGTTGGTTTAACTTTTTCGAATGTATATAGAATTTGGAAAAGCAAAGATATTGAAAAACTTTAAATTCTATAATAACTTCAAAAAAAGTATATATTTTAATTTAGCGTTTATAAAATATAAGAATATTTTTGTATTGGAATCAGTTTGTATATAGTTAAACCTACATTTAACAGCCCTAAATCAAAAATTATAGATATTTTATGAAAAGCAGTGGACTTATAGCTATTATTAAATAAATATATTTAAAATAAATATATTTTCCTTCAAGAAGATTTGTTATGTGTTTTACTGCGGCATTTATGCAAAAGAAAATATAGTTGAATCTTAATATTACCAAAATTAATGGAAATCAAAATTTGTTTTCATTTAACATTGTTCAAATTTGTATACAMAAAATAATATTTTAATATAATGCAATTTATTATAATTTTTTTGTTTCCTCTGCATCAATTGCCGCCTTATAAAA
>NW_017536186.1:294014-336665 GCF_001853355.1 Bactrocera latifrons | reverse complement strand
TACATACATAATATAAATATATACATACAGTATATAAAATAAATTTTGAAAATTTGATGAATGCATAAATATGTTAATACAAGCATACATATATACCTGCAAGGAAAACAAAAATGCGTTCTGCGTAGGTGAGTGTGTAAAACATAACAATGTGCATTAATTAATATGAATTGTTGGATTTAACAAAGCAAAAAAAGGTAACTTAGAAGTAAAAATGTTTTAATGAACACAAAAAGTCAAAAATGTAAAGAGGATGTAGTAATAAAAAATTAACCGAAACAAAAATAAAAATGTTATATTATCGGATGATTGTATAAAAGCGAAAAGGTTTGAAAAATACAACAAATATCCATACAACCATAGGTAGAAATCTGCAATTATGCTTAAAACAAAAGCGTACAACTAAGTTCCTTTGTTGAAAACTTTGCTGATACGAAACAACCTATAAAACAATTTTAAAATTGAAATTTATCTATTTAGAAGAATTTAGTTTCCATATCAACCACATAAAATCCAATTTGAAATTTTCGAAATTTCGGATTTGTAAAACCATACTCCTGATACAACTAAAGCATTTCACAAACTCACACCAGGCAAACAATTTTAAAAATTTCACACAAAACCAATTTGAAATCGGTATTAAAAATGCCAGTTTAGCATATTTTTAAGAGATAATTATAACTTCAAAATCAACCCAAGATATACACCAACATCAGCTTAGAAACTCAAATGTCAATACCTATTCCATAGCCATTCGATTCAACACTATATTTATTTTTTTGGTTTCGTTGACCAAATCAATGTGGAAAACGATACCACAAAAAATAAAAAAACGAGAAAACAACTAAAAGTATAAATAACAACAAAAAAAAAGAACATAATATATTTTTTTAAGAAAACACATACCTCTGGTACAAATTTTATTGAACTGTAGTAGCAGTAGTATGCAGCTAATGTTGATATAATAACAAAAATTTCATCTAAATAAACACGAAAGTCGGTTTCTTTCGCGTTTTGACGAACTGCTACTTTTGCTGGCGCGTTAGCAAAACGAGGAGTTTTTTATTTTTGTGTTTTATTTTTATTGTGTGTTTGTATTTATTTCGAGTGCTTACTATATATCTAGTAATTATTATTTTGCATTTCAGCAAAAATTATGATTTTTGGCTTTACACTTTTAACAATCTTTTTTCTCCCATATTAATATTATTTTTTGTTTTATTTAAGTTATAAATCTTTATTTGTTTCGTTTTTTTTTTTGGTAATTCCTCCTTAGCGGCATGCTTTTATTCATTAAAGCGCTAACAGAACCGCCTCGCTGATATCATAGCTGTACATTTGTTTTGTTATATTCATACAGTTGTGCATTTGTACATGTGTATGTGGGTTGTATATATGTATGTRTGTGTGCGCGTGGATTGTACACAGGACATGTTTGTTGTTGATTGAGCGTTCGTAGTTGTGAATGGGTTGTGTTGAAATTGAATGTTTACGCGTTGTTACATATTTTTGTATATAAAAAAAATTAAATGAAAATAAGAAAAAGAGAAGAAGAAAACAAAACAAAAATTTAATTAAATTAATGTTTTCAATTAAATCATTAATTGTATTTATAATAATGAATTAAAAGGACAAAAATGTACCCAACAATTATAATTTAATATAAAAAAACCTAAATGCAAATGTAGTGCTTTTCAACTCTCCTGCTAAAACAAAATTAAAGCAAATAAGTATAATAATTAATATAAGTGCCCTCAACCACTTTATTGTTATACTTATAAAATGCAGTCACAAAATAAGTCAAAACAAAGAAATAAATAAGGAATGTAAGATGAGAATTTAATTAGACTTCCAAGATATAAAACTACATTCAAAAAAAAACATATTTGATTAAAAAAAATGTAAATACAAATATTATTTTTGATGGAAGTATAAAGAAACTCGAACATCAAATGAAAAAGTGATATTTTAGATTATTTACTAGTTAATTTTGAAATAAAACCTTTTTCAGGCACATTTTWGTATCCGACAGGACTTTAAGAACGTTTTTTATATTTTAAAATATCTATTTTTGAAATTTTTATAAATTTTTAAAAGAGTATCAGACACCTTTTTGTTACATATGACTTTGAAAATATAGTATATTGCAGTGAAATATAATTATTTCAAATAGTGTTTCAACACTAAAAATCGCTATTCGGCAATGAAGAGAAATCTACTTGAAAATATGAATTGTATTAAAATTTGGAGTGAAACAAACTTTGAATGACAGTAGTATTTCAATCATTAACGCCATTAATTGGGATAAGCTATTCTAAGCATAACATTGTAGAGATTCAAAAACCTCTAAAAGTATAAATGATTTTTGTTTATATTGGAAAAAMATTGTACAAAATAATATTAAAAATAATAATAATTTTAAGTTGTCTACTTCTTACATATCGTTTAAAAATGCGTTGACACATCTATTACTTTTATAAAGAGTGTATAGTTTGTAGTGAGTAAGAGTGTATTAAGAGTGTGTGAGCAATAGAAGAAGTTAGCAGCAACAATACAACGCAACAACAGTGTACATATGTATGTCCACGCCGCATACGTTTAGCAGCATCTTACGATAATATTTTGTAAATACTAAAAGATTTGCTTAAAATTTAAATACATTACGTTACAAATTATACCAAAAAATAATTACAATTCTTTTACTACCAAAAAATATAATTAACATGAAAATTAAACTAAGTTAACAAAAAGCAATTATTATTACAAATAAATACGTATACAATTCAAAGCACTTTTCATACTTTCATTTTCTATATTTGTACTTATTACTTTGTTAGCGTTACAGTAAAAAAAATAATACTGGAAGATCTGTTAACAAGTTCTACAATTTTATTACAATATACAATTGAAATATTTAGTTAGTCTCTTTTTCATGTTAGCGTTCGCACACACGCCGGCGATTGTTCGGGCAGGCAGTCAGGCAATCGCAGCGCTGTAATCAATAACAACAATCTAAAAGTTATATTAAAATCGGTTTAAACATACGCCAATCAGTACTACTTCAACTTATTTTTCCACAAAATTTCGCAAATTTTACTTTTACAAATACGAAAATAAGAGATTATATAAATTGAGAGCAAATGATATAGAAACAATTTGTGTTACCTAATCTCTTTGGTTTCGAGCAGCGACTGTCCGTTGCCATCATTCACCGAGCTGATCATCGATGACGGCGAGAAGGGCAGGTGATACATGGAGCTCGCGTCCAACGCGTACGCATCAGTTGCGCTTTTAATCAACAAATCGTTCTTGAGCTCCATGAAATGATGCTGCTGCTGTATGTGATGCTGCTGCTGGCCGCCGCCGCCAGCCGTCAACTGGTGCTGCTGCTGCTGCTGCTGTGTATGACTAGTTGTGGCGCCGGCAACTTGCTGATGCAGCGCGTCCGCGGTGGCGCCATGATGTCCCGCATGTGTTGTGAATGTGTAATGTGGCGTCGTGCTGGTCATTGAAGTGTATGGACAAAGTTCCGCCAAATCGCTCGGTTCCAACTTGGTTGTCGTCGCTGTGGCGGTGGGGTAGCTTTGCAAACCGTCGGGCGTGAGTATCTGATAGCTTTGCACAGTGCCGATGACATGGTGTTGTTGTTGTTGATGTTGTTGCTCTGGCGGCGCCGGCGTTGCAGCAGTCGACGACAAATACGCAACATTTTCTAGCTCATAGTGCTGTTGTTGTTGTTGCTGCTGCTGCTGTGTCACAACATTGCTTGTGTGCTGTTGCTGATGCTGTGTGGTTGTTTTCAGCTGCTGTTGCTGTTGCTGCTGAGCCTGCGCGGCAGGCGATGTCGTTGTGATGATAGTCTCTTGTGGCGAACCGGTTGGTAACGCCTGCAGCTGTATATGCTGTTGCGGCGCCGGCTGATAGGCATTTGGCGGCGTCGTTTGGTGCGTTGGCTGCAGCAACTGTTGCGGCGGTTGTGCATGACGCGCCGGCTGTGTGGTGTAGATTGTTTGCGTACCGTCTAGCGTGGTGGTTGCGTTGAGCGCTTGCAATGATTGCAGCGGCACCAAATTGCCAGCTTGATCTTGTATCATAATACTTTGGCCATGCAGCTGTTGCTGTAACAGCGCTTGCTGCAAATCAATCTGATTGGAATAAATGAGAGTGGTGCCAGCGGCGCCAGCAGCAGTGGCGGCTGTTGCTGACGGCTGCAGCACCTGCGTTGCTTGCGCAGACAATGCAATATGCTGTGGTGGTGGGGCATGCGACTGTTGCTGCTGCTGTTGTTGTTGTTGTGCAACGCGTTGTTGCTGGAGAAGCGCAGACGTTGCGCCGGGATTGGCCAGCGCTAGCTGAGCGCCACCAGGCAGAATCATGCCACTCAAATCGATGGGCGGCAATGCCTGTTGTTGTTGTACCTGCACTTGTGCGTTTGCCTGCTGTTGCAGTTGTACATTGATAGTGGTCGTTTGCGCCTGTGTTCCATTTACGCCGGCTGCTTGCTGCTGCACGACATCTAAAACGCTATCGATTTGCGCAAGGCGTTTACGCTTCGCTTCAACGGCATTCTCTTCACTGCCGCTGTTGACAGTCGCCGTCGCGGTGTTGGCTATGGTGGCGCGTGGTTTCCGCGCACGTGATGATCGTGCGCTGGTGGCACGTGGACGCTTACCTGTATTGGTGTCTGGCGATTGTTTCACCGGTGTGGCCGCTGTTGTAAGAGTGCCATCGGGTACTTGCATGTCGCCATGTTTATCTTTTTTATGCATTTTCATTTTGTCGGGACGTGAAAACTCTTTATTGCAAATGGGGCAGGCGAATATCTTGCGATTGTCGCCTTCGTGGAATAGGTAGGCGTGACGTTGGAAACTGTATTTGTTTTTGAATGTTTTGAAAACGTCATTTTTGGCACACACCAGGCAATAGGAGACGCCGTCAATGATATGTTCGTAACGCTGGATGTCCAGACCGCGCACCGACATCTTCTCCAAGTACTCGCCCTGTTCGTCGGGAGAAATCAAACGTGTTTTTCGCTTGCGCTTTTGTTTTTGCGGTGGTATCGCTGGTACGCCGTTGGCGGGCACTATTATCGTGTCGGTTATAGTTTGATTCATTTCTTGGTCTTGTTTTATAGTTTTATAAGTAAATTGTGGTTGCTGTTGTTGCTGCTGATGTTGTTGTTGTTGGTTTTGTTGCTGTTGTTGTTCCATTGACGATCCATCATTGTGCATGCCATTTGAGTTATCCTCCTCTTGTTTTATCACCTGATATCCTTGATACTCGGTATCGCCACCCTCAAATTTAATGATCGTGGTGGCGCCCCCACCCCCATTCACTTCAGTGACCTCACCATTGTAGTTTTCAAAAACGATTGTCGTCGGCGTTTGTCCATCTTCACCTGTAGTGGTGATGTAATGATACTGAGGGTGCGACTGCGTCTGCAGCGTTGTCCCATCGCCATTGACAATAATGTGATTCGTTTCGTCGTTAATTTCAGTTTTGATTGCGTGGAGCGGTGTGGCAGTGGTGGTTGTGGTGGTATAGGTCGATGTGGCGGCAGCAGCGGAATTGTGTTGTTGTTGGAGATGATGTTGCTGGTGGTGGTTATTATTGGCTTCGGCGACAGCAGCGGCGGTCGAGGTGAGCAGTATAGGGGACGAACTAATAGTGGTGACCACATTGTCTTAATTTTTAAAAATTGGTTTCAAATGTGTATAAATGTAAATAATCTTTTTCGTTTTCAGTTTTTGGGATTTTTGTTGTTTGTTTAAACAAAAAAAATACAAAATAACAATTACAGAAAAACTAAAATGTAAAAGAATCAACGCGTTCATAATTTCAACTAGCGTATAAATAATTTACAAAGAAAATATTGAAGAGGAATAATTTTCAGAAAATTATAAAAGAAAAATACAAAAATTACGATAGCAGTAGATAATTTCATAGCAACGTGCAATTTTTTGTGTTTGAAATAGAAAATGCATTTAGAGACCGGACTCAAAAGATTTTCTAATTTTTCTCCGTTTTAGTTCGATAGTTTGTTGTTTGGACCGCATTTTGAGACTTATCTAAATGTGCTTTTAGTAAAAATTCTTCTGAGGTTTAATTGGCTTTGGATTTTRCAAACTCACTCCCAAATTTCTATTTACAAGTTCACTATTACCCTAACTCCATTTAAATATTTAATAATTTTTTATATTTKATTATTATTAGAAAATGTAAKTTTTTAATATAAATATTGCTAAAAATGACCAGAATTSAAAAAAATTTAATTTATATGCTATTTGGCTCCAACTATTTATTTTATTTTTTAATTTAAAGATTTAATTTAAAAAAGTTTGTTTAAAAATAGTCAGCTATCGATTATTTCGATACTTTTGGCGCAACCGTAGTCAGTTCTTAAATGAGTTCATAAATTTAAAAAGTAATTTGGTGTAAGTATGTGTACTTTATTTGAATCCAACTACTCGATGGTTTTTGAGATTTCTGTATTTAGCTTTATTTGATATTACTTCATAACTTTCGTCTCTTTTCATTTCGTATRACCAAAATGAATATATATAAATCGCTTGTGTTGCATAGAAATTTTAACAGAATAATTGGAGTATAAAAAATAAGAAATAATTAAATTGGAGCGATAACGTTTGGCAATTTCACAACTATTTAAATATTAATAAAAACTAGAGTTTTACAAAAGTTACTTAAAAATAAAAAACTAATACATATATAAAAGAACTAAAAAAAAATATTTATTATTTTATGAAATTTGTTTCTAAATATATGTAATTAATAACAAAATCATTATTAAAACTAATTAAAAATAATAATGTATATAATGTCCATTTTTGTATTTCTGTTGTAATTTGTTGCTGCTCATTATGAAATTGTTAAATACATTTCTATTTTTATGACCGAAAAACGTTCTTGAAGTCATTGATTGATATTCGGTTTATAACCAAGCCTAAAAGTAGGTGAAGCAGTAATTGGCTTAAACTCCTTTTAGGGGTATTGTTTTGCAAATTATATGAAAAAATGCAAGGAAATTTTCTTTCCTTCTATAAACGGTTTTCAGAATGAGGCAAAAGTTGGTATTTTTGAAATGTGCGCTAAATTTTAATTCAAAATGGAATCTCGTAAAAAATAGTTGGACCATGTATTTATTGCTGCTTAATTAAAAATAACTGTGCGAAAAAGATCTGAGTAAAATTAGATTCAATTTAAGTTTTGAATGAAAAGGTATATCAGTATGACAGTGTTGCTGTGGTAAACAATATATGTTTTGGCAAATATTTCCATTTAGGGAACTTACGAATTTCTGGCAATGAACAGCTGTTGGACTAAAGCTGTATTTGTATATATTTTCGTATATTTTGATATTGAAGAAATAAAATGAAATGAAATATATAAACATATTGGAAAGGAGAAAAAAAAATTACAATAAATATTTTAGCATTTCAAGAATTTCATTATATGGGAATAAAGAAGTGAAATTAAAACAGAATTAGTACTTAACATGTTTAAGATGTTACTATATTTTGAGTACTAAATATCTTAACATTGAAAAGTTGCTTTAAAAATGGCGGAACAAAATTTTTTATTTGGTTTTTGTAACTAAAACCGAGATAGAATTTCGAATGTTTAAATTTAGTTGTAAATAAACAAATGAAGCCTAGATTTAATTATGAAAAATATGGTTCGAAACTTTGCTTATTAGTTAGCACAGTGTGAAATTAGTAACATTGAAAAAAAAAAATCATAACTTAAATGAACTTCGCAGCGAGGTATTACGGTAATGGGTTAGATAATTGCAGCATGACTTTAATAATGGTRAATGGAAAAGAATTGAAATGGACTTTAAAAAGAAAAAATAGTAATTAAACATTAATGAAAAGGTTAAATGAAAAATATATAAATTGAAATAAAAAATTATATATAAAAAAATTGCAAAAAACTATTTATTTAAAAATTTAAAACAGTTGGTTTCACGTTAAATACTTTAATAATTTTTTTTAATAATATTTGAATTATTGCTTTCTATAATTATTAATATTATTTATTTATTTTAATACATGTATGTATTTATTTTTAATTTTTTGAGCTATGTGGAGTTATTTAAAATTTTATTTTTCTTTATGAAATATATTAATTTCTGATCAAACTGAAAGGTGAATTTTTAATTTATACTTCGCGGGTTTTTCGAATCGGTACAATTTTTTGTGTACGTTGGTAGTACTGTTAGTGACATCTATGCTAAATTTCACGTCAAAATATTTATTAGTATTTGAGATACTCGTCGTTTTGTGAGGCTCTAAAAGTGAATTCGATAAAGCAACATCTCATAGTACATTGGTTATTCGTGATCCAGCTACCGCATTTGCCTGATTTACCTTCGTGTAACTTCTGGCTATTCAGCAAGTTCACATAACCACTCCAAGGACACCATTTGACTCAATTGAGGATATAAAAGCTGAATCGAAGAAGGCTCTGATGGCCATCACGACGGAAGGTTTTACCAAGTGCTATGATGACTGGAAAATTCATTGGCATAAGTGTATTGCAGCGGGAGGGAATTACTTTGAAGGAGATGAAATGGACAAAATTCACCTTTCAATTTGATCACAGTAGTATTAAATTTCTTTTTATGAATACCAAAAAAGTCTCATATAAAATTGTATATGCCATATATAGTTATACATTTAACGCATTTTCTAAAAAAAAAAAACCAACTGATTTTGGGAAATATTGCTATAATAACGTCAGAATTACAGCGACTTGATTAATCAAAGGAAATGCCAAACGTAAATGAAATAAGAAAAAGTGTTATTCAAAGCCAGCTTACTACAGACAATAACAACTTCACATTTACAAATAAAACCAAATAAAACGAATGTTAGTTGCAAATCAAAACCATTCTACRTACAGCTACATACTAAGTAGGCAAATTATTATGGCCACGGGCACTTTGCGSGGCAGAGACACCTACCTTGCGCTGCGGCGGCCGACGTTACAGCAATTGTATTGCCGTTRATGCTTTGTGCAGTCAATTGTTGTTGTTGTTGCTGCTGTTCGTGCTGTTGCTGTTGTTGTTGCTGCTGTTGCTGATATGTAGCTGCATCGCAAACAATTTCRCTTTGCAACTGATAAACAGTGCCGTCCGTGCTATTAGCACCCGACGCCGACGATGTGGCGGGTATTGTAATGTATTGTGTTTGCTGTTGTTGTTGCTGCGCACTTTGCTGTGCAACGATGCCATTCAATGTGCTTGCTGCCGGCAACATTGTTGTATAAACAATTGTTTGCTGTTGTTGCTCCTGCTCAAGCTGCTGTTGCTGTTGTTGTTGTTGCTGACTAGATGTTGTTGCTGTTGTTATGGCGTTAGTGGTATTAGCAACAGCAGTGGAGCCGGTCGAAGCGTTCGATGTTGTTGGCATTATGAGCAGTTGGGCGCGTTGTAAATTCACTTGTTGACCGATTTTCGGTATTTTACCCTCGAATTTACGTGTTTGTTGCATGAACTGCAACACACTCGGCACAGAGGGGAGATCGTTGTTGTGATTGCTTAGCTGATCGCTCAACTTACGCACCACACGTATTACGGGAGTGTGCGCGGTTGTGGTAGTTGAATTTGTTGTGACTGCTAAACTGCCGTTACCTACAAGAAGTGTTGAAAAACATGCAATGAATTATGACAATCAAAAGTTATAGTCAAGAAGACTCACATTTTCAAGCGGAAATTTTACTTTGTACAATTTTTACAATTTCGCTTTTTTTTTGTTTTATTTTGGGTTTGGTTGTAAAATTTTGTACATGAATTGTGGTTTTGATTCTTTTTATTTTTTATTTTTTTTTTTTTTTTTTTTTTTTTTTTTTTTTTTTTTTTTTTGTTTTTTTTTTTTTAGCTTTTATTTATTTTTTTTTTTTTGTTTCGTAAGATGTATGAACATGTAAAATTTATTTCGCTGTTGTTAATTTAACTTTTTTCATTTCATTTGTTAGATACACGCTCACAAACGGGGCAAGTGAAGCAATCAATTGCTGGCGATAGTTGGTGCGGAAGGGGAAAGGAAATAGAAAGGAGAAAAAGTAGTAGTATAACGGAAAATGAAGGAGTGAGTAAACTTGTATGGCTACCGCCAATTAAGAGTACAATGACAGATTATCTTATAAACTTTCTAGAAAGACAAGCCACAACTTTCAAATTTAAAAGATGAATATGCCCACAATTCAAACCGCTAAATTAAGAAGAGTGAAGAAAACAATCCCGGCGTAATCTTAATAAATTGTGTATCACTAGAAACCTCAAAATCTCAATATTGTGCAATTCTCACACCAAATTTTCAACGAACCTGTAACCAACAACAAACAAGCCAAACACAAAATGTCCACCTGGAAACGCTAAAGAAATACACAAATAATTTCGCCAAACGCTATTTTCGAAAACAATTTCTACCAATTAAAATTTTGTCGAATTGTTCGATGGGCCACATAAATAAAAGAAAAGACCAAACAACACGGTTTTCGCTTACACTAAAAAGTATATTTCTCCGTTGAGCATTTCAGAACAAAAATCAGAAAATTTCACAACATCATCATCTTCATCATCATTCACCATCAAATGAGTTCCAYAATATATGCAAATGAGCGCAGCATACAAAGCGCGACCACATTTTGCAGGGCAAATACAAAACATACAGTACATACTAAACATCGCTTAAATTTAAGGGAATACAACGGCGGCCAGAAAAGAATACACACAAATACAAAATTTCCAACAAAAAAAAAAAAACAAGAATATAAAACTAAAACCAATAGATAGGCAGTAACGGTACGTTTGAGTGGAGTTGACTTCGTTAAAATCTGTTCTCAAAAGAAAAACAAGTCGCAGAAGTAATAAACGGAGAAGAAAAAAAATACAATTTGGTAGTTAAAATTTATAAAGAAAAAAATATAAACAACATAGTAACCAAAAAGAGTTTAATACAGGAATATGTAAAAGTTTTCACTTCAAATTTGTTATTTTCTTATTCGTCTACGTTTTCAATTTCAACGTGAAGATACTTTGGAACTAGCGTCGTTTTACAGTTAACCTAATAAAATGGCATTTGCATTATTTTAAACATATTTATGCATATATGGATATAAYTTGCGTATATATTTACAACCTAGAAGGTAAAACAAAACCCTACATAAAATGAGAAATCAATTGTCTAAAGTTAATAAAATCACACATACAGATGTATAAAATATAAATGATGAGTTAAAAGCATACATATACAAAGGTATTTAAATGAAATAAATATTAAAATTAAATGAATGAGGAAATTCGCTATATATATATATAATATATATTTGCGCAAGAACGATCTAAAATGAAAAGAATTAATTTCTGTTCTGATTTTTTTGTTTTTGCTGTACGCATATGTGTTTTGTTAGCAGGTATGCATGTATGTTTGTATGAAGTATGTTAAAGTTTAATATAAAAGACACTAAATATAAGAGTATATGAAATAGCATAAGAGTAAATAGAATAGTGTGTTAACACAATGTGATGCTATAAAATAAGTAGTTAGAAACAAAAGAATGATTTGTGATTTTAATGGGTTAAAGGATTTTTTCATTTGCGATTGTAGCCATTTGCGGGTGAGATAAATAGTGAATGCTCCTTTATTTCGCTAATTGCCTCACCTCCCGCCAAATCGGCAGCAGCAGCTACGGCTGACACGGTCACGGCTACAGCTGGTGTCTCAACSTTGGGCGCTGGTGTGCTCGCAACACCGCCACTGCTGTTGCTATTGCTATTGCCATTTTCATCACTGCATTGTCCGCTTAGCGCTTGCGAAACGGCTGCTGCGGTTTTCAGAACGTTTGCCACAGCCTCGATTTGTGTCGCTTTTGTGAGCACTGTCGTGGCGGCGGTAGCATTTGGTGTTGTCGCTGCATTGTCTTTCTTTCGGCGATTTGGCGTCTTGCGTGGCGTTTTGCCAGGCGTCGTACATGGCTGACGACGTGCACGTGACGATGAGGATGTTGAMGATGCCGGCGATATGGAGCGATCGTCTTTATTGCTATTGCGCGGACTACGACCTTTACTGCTATTKCGTGAATTCGTACGCCGTTTGCTGGTGAACCAATCATCATCATAATCGGAATGATGTTTGCGCTTATGACGACGCTTACGAAACTCCTCCTCCTCATCTTCATCTGAAAGTATAGAGAACAAATTACAATTTTTATATAAAAAATAATATGCTGAKGCAGCGTGCTTGATAGAATTGCCGCCCACCTGTGCCATCATCGATGTAGTCTAATAATTCCTTTTTGGTCTTCAAATTAGCTGGRCTTAGTGGAATCAGTAACTCAGGTTCACCGTCACCGATTATGGCCGGCTCTTCGTCCTCAGCGTCGAGTGTGAGTACGCTCTCTTTCAGTACAGCCTTAACCTCATCGGGTATGTTGGGATTTAGTTGTATCTCCTCTAAATTCAAGTCAGGATTGCGCTCTTTGAATGACTTCTTTTTTGTAGGGTTACATTGTTTCTTCATTCTTTGTATTACGTGCATTGGTATATTGTCAGCCCCATGACTAAGGGCCGCGAATGGCAGTGTTTGTTTTTAAAAAAGAAAACAGAATATTAGTACACGCTTACAAGGCGTATAAGAGAAATGAATTTGSCGGACTTGTGTTAGTGTGGCCCACTTACTTCTTATTGCATGTCACATCCAAATGTGATGGTAGTGGTGCTGCGGCTACAGCACTGGGCGGATCCTCCGGATGTCTGCCCACATCATTGCCCTCCAGCCACGCCTGATAGCGGTCGGGCTGAAAGCGTTTCACGAATGTGTCCATGGAGATCTTAACCATATCGTTGCTATATGGGAAATTGTTTTCATAATTAAGGTGCTTTTATGTGTATATGTAAATTAGTGCAATAGCGTACCTGCAGGTACATTGAACGGCACGTTTTCCATATTCAATCCACCGTTCCATAGCAAAATTTGTAGACTCGGCGCAATTGAAACCATGATTGAAGCCGGCRTGGTAGCCGAAAGGAAATGTTATCATTATTTCACCAGCCTCTTGTGTTATCTGTGAGGAAGTTTGCGTATATAGAAAGCGTTTGCTTTAACAGTTTGGGCAGAGTACTTTCGATTTGGTAGAAAATAGCATAACTGGCAAACTTATTTGAGTATTTGGAAAATCASATAACAATTTTTGTCTTAAAAGTTGAACATAAAATAGTCTAAAGCAATTTTACTATTTTAGCATACATGAACAATTTCGAAGTTCGAAATTTTTTCGAAATTTTAATTTTTAAAAACTTGTTTAGGTTCCTCTATATTTTTTATGCTTTGTTGCTAGCATTAAGCATTTTTATAATATTTCAAATTTCAACTATTAAGATTCTCAGATAATCTAACATTCGCAGATGCTTATAATCATAAATGAAAATGTAATTGCTTTAGTATTACAAAACAATATATGTATATATCTTTGTTGTATCGATATTTTTTATGTTAACCATTTGTATCAAAAACATTTTCCAGTAAAATGTTTTCGAAAATCATTAAAGTTTTTATATTATATTTTGAACTATTTGAACTATTAATGCTTTACTTCATATTTATTTATAGTAGTAAATATATGTATTATATACCTATGCATATACATATGATTTTCACATGTTCGAAAATTTTTGAAGATTCTCAATTTTCATCTACACAAACATATCAAATTAAAATATTTTCGTTTCCATTTTGACACATTATTCGCACCAAATACTTGTTAGTTAATTTGAGCACAATTGATTTTTGAAAATTTTCTAGAGTGAATTTTCAATCAAAATTTATTAATAATTCTCGCGCCAGTTACACCAGTGTCACCTATACGAAAAACAAACTCCCTTCACACTACTTACTTTGCTCACTGGCACATCGTGTTGCTTAAGCACTTGCGGACTGATCAGTGTCATTTTATGCCGCAAATATGCGTTGCAATTTTGATAGCTTGCCGGAAAATATTGATTCGCGACCTTCTCCAATTTGCGCCCATGTTCGGGTGGAACGACATACCACGTCTTCGGTGCGCCAAAGTGTAAATAGTTTATCGAATAGAGATCCATATCTTCGGTGTGCCAGGCAAAAGTGGTCTTCCACATRCCAAAATACAAATATGCCGTATTCACACCATCAATTTGAATGCCGTAATCCTCGTTAACAAAGTCCARTATTGTGCCCAGACGATTTATATTCCAACTCTTTGTGGAGTAAGTGAAAAAAATAGTTCAAACAATTTATATTCATTTTGTTTTTGTGCTCAGATACTTACATCCTGATCCACATCTGTAATACTACCGCTAACATCCGCTCCATATATCGGCGCTACATAGGTAATATTCTTCCAATATTTACGCTCGAGATCTTCAAAGTCAAAATGTTTGGGCGTTTGATACCGCTCTGTGGACGCCAATTCACTGAATTGCTTCACGGTGAGTGGTTTCTTCTGTATGTTGATTTGTTGATAGAGACCCTGTTTGCCGGTCACCACCTGACAAATCGGCGCCGGTATGGTTATGTTGAGTGCATCCAGGTCATCGTAGCCACTGCGTCGTGGCACCCACTCGGGTGGTGGCACTACTTTGGCCAAACCGGCTTTGTGTGCGCCTTGTGATTCCATGTAGGCGATGTATTTGGGAAAATTCTTGAATTCTTCCCAAGTCGGTCGAAAGACCATAATCCGCGGTACATCTACGCTGGATGAMGACATTTTTTGTGTGTTGTGCTTCTTTATTTAAGTGCAATGCTTGTCACACATGCACTTACACACACACACACGCGTTCGCTAAATGTATTTAACCGTTATAGCAACGTTTATTTTATTTGCTTTTCGATTACGATTTTATTAATGGCTGCAAGAGAATAATATAATGGTAAGAGCAAAACGGTATAGAGAAAAACAATTTTCAAAACCTCTTTCAACATTAAACCGTTTGTTCGTATTTCGAGCGCGCTCAAGACCAACAAATTTGTAGAATTCAATTTCCATGCAAATGAGTTAGACATACATACATAGTTGTAAATGAAGCCATTTAAGCGCTTTTGCAAGCATTYAGTGTGAGTGCACACACACACACTCACACAAGTGCGCGCGCGCGCACACACGCGCTCAGACGGCAACTTCGAACGCACACAATGCACTATATAGCAATGGTAATAACAATACCCACGCCATAATAATCAAAATATGAGAATTTTACAAAAAATAACAACAACAACAAACAAACACAACGTATTCGCTACACAGGCTGCGCGATGTTCGAAAATGGAAAAACCTCACCAAGTGTATGACTTATTCGTGTCTGTAGGTATAAAAGCAGCTAAGTAGAACTAGAGCAAAAACAACAGCAGTAAGTACCAGGATTACATGCACACACACACATACAAAGCTACAAAAAGGAAACGCTTCAACACATACACAAATAGTAACAYGGATATGCTCGCGCACAGAAATTAACAAATATGCGCCTCTGTGCTTCTAATAGCATAGTACAACAACAATTCAACAACAATGCTGGCAGCTGCAACACAAGCGTGTAACCGTGCAGTTCCAATCTGTTTGAAAACACCGGTGCTGATACTTGCTCATATTTTCGTTGCTATTGTTGTTGTTAGTGTAATTGCATGCGCACTAGTACGCGGCAGTCGGCTTGTTGTGCCACTCAAGGCACATACACACACATATGTATGCAAGTACATGGATTCTATAAAACAGGCTGTTTGGCCGGTCGCCTTGCCTGCGCTCTTCCTTCTTCGGCTACCTTCGCCCAGAAGTCCAATGACAGACATTATTTCGCGTCCCGCAAACAACTGGTGCGGCAAACAAATCCATCAGCTGGCATGAAGCTATAGCCAACTCCGCTGAACGGTAATTAATGTGCCAAGAAGTGCAGGMAAAAATTTAGTGTATTGAATTTTTTTTGGTTAAATACAAAGAATGTGCAATTAGGTATGCACGCATACTCTGCTTGAAATTTGTAGATTTTTCCTTCCTCTTGTAAATTATCGGTGTTGGCATTTTTTCTTTTTTGTTCACCCAAAACTACGAAATTTCGGTTAAAATATTGGTAACTGAGTGTAGAATGTTTTTATTTTTTTTTTTTTATAAACTAGTGTGTGAGATAACGTAAACCTTGCAATTTGAAAACAATTTCGTTTAAATGCTCAATATACCGATATTGTAGCCAAGAATTTGTAAAATATTGGCAGTTTTTAATTTTATGTAAATTTCAGATAGTTTGCATATATTCGAATTTTTTCGAACTTAAAAAATACGAGTCTCTGAATAAAATTTTCACTTTTCTGATAAAATATTACATAAAGTGATCATATATGAACTTCCATATACTTTCAGAGTTAAAAAATATTTCAGAAACTCAAAATAATCGCATGGTCTAACACTTTCGAAGTTCAAAACATACAGTAGGTAGAAAAAGTAAGTTATCAAAGTGAAATATAAATTAGCGAAGCGAATAAAATTTAAAAGTTTATATTTTTCAAACGAAATATCTTTTTTTTATTGAGACCATATTTCAAAGTATCTAATTAAAGTAATTTTAAAACAAAAGAGAAGTTCATTGCTTTTATAAAAGGAAAACATACACACACACAGTTAATTGCATGTAGAAAAAATAAGTTATCAAATTGTTTTATATCCACAATGTCCATAATTACGTCTTGCTAGTTGACCCAATCATTATTTTATGTAGTTAACAAGCTCCAAACAATCATTTTGAGGTAAATTATTCCAAATATTATAGATGCAGTTCTTCAAATCAACCAAGTTTTAGGGTTTCTCCTCAGTCATWCGGATCTTAAGGATTGCCCAAGTTTTTTCGCTTGGTGACAAGTCAGGTCTTTGAGGAGGCCATTTCAATACACTCACATTTTCATTTTGTAGATGTTCTGTGATGATTTTTGCAGCATGAATGGACGCGTTGTCCTGTCGAAGAAGGATATCCGGCCCAATTAGTCGATGACCCTCGGGGATGGCGTGCWGCTTGAAAATATTTAAATAAACTGCAGCAATAAATTTTCCTTCCAGGGTTACAATAGTACCAGGGCCATTCGCAGATAAGCATTCCCAAACCATTAAGCCCTTTTCCACCGATTTAACTGTGGGTTAGTTCGGATGAGCACCAAACGTTAACCATACAGTGGGAATAACGGAGACAAATTATTGATTCATCAGTCCACAGCACTTKTGTCAAAAATTTTAAGATTTTAATATGTCCTCAATATAACGCTGCGTGTGACCATTTTTATGCAAATTAATTATGGTTGAACGTTCCTCATTCGTTAGTACTTTAAAATTCACCATTTTTAGATTTTTTAAAATTTACGGTAAAAAAACCGCCTAAATATTTCAAAAAACTAAATTAAAAAGACACGAAAACTTTAGTTACCAATTCAATTTCAAAATTTATAAAATAAACTATTYTTGCATGTTTAATGCTTTTTTGTAATTTATTTTCAAATTTTAATATGGAGACACTGATTACTGCACTTGATAACTTACTTTTATACGCTTTGTCACTGAGCAGTTCTATAGAAATCCACGAAAATTTCTTACCAGATAAGCGGTTGCCACTAAAGTCATCAATAACGGTACTTTGATAACAAACCTTTTCGAGCATATACCATTCAATTAAGCGAAAAAGTATATAGCGTTTTGATAACTTATTTTTTCTACCTACTGTAAGTATGTAATTTAATTTGCATATTTTTAAACTATTTTAGACTTCGAAACACTTTTAATGTCTATATTTTAACTAAAGGTTACGATTTTGTTGATACAGTTGAGTATATTTTGAAAGATTGWATTTAATCAAATTCGAGTTCGCATATGTTCGAAAATTCATAGAATAGGAATTTATTTAGCTTTAAAATTTGCATGCTTAGAAAGATGAATTATCGAGTTCAAAATTTTTTCGAAGTTTATAAACATTTTAATTTCAATTTTCTAGATTTACTAAAGGAATATGAATTTCATATTTTAAATCTTGAGGCCTCAATTTCTTTTCGACTATGAATAAGTGACATACCTTCTTCTGGGCAATTGTTGTTAAGCAATGAATTAAACCCAGAATAAGTAATTTAGACCTATCCATTCCATATCCATTTAAAAAAAGTCAATTGCGAAAAAAAATAAAATTCGAAAATTTTCGAAGTTAAAAAAATTAAGGTTTTAATAACCTGGAATTGTTAAAGAATTGTAGATATAATATTTTCAATTTACTAGACTTATTATATTATCAATTATGAATATATGACCCATTAGCATCTTGTTGGGCAATGTTTTAAGCCCTGATGTGTTTGACCAATTAAAGTGCAACGTCGATCGAATTTTATGATTTAGACTATATTAAGTTGGTTGATTACTTTTGAATTAACCATTTTATCATCATTTATAAGAGGAAAACACTTTTAAAGAAAAATATATATTAAACCAGACTACATTTTCAACACGCTCGAAGCAGCCTTTAAAGCACAATCACATAAAATTTGCATRTTTCCCTTTGCATTAAAATCTGATCAAAGTTATGTCAAGAGACGAGAGCGACGCGTTAATATGTTTATCTATGCAAATGTGCATATACAYATGTATCTTTTTTGATGAGATATACGACAAATAAATGCGTACACACGCACACACACGCAGAGACAAGTAAGAACATACACGAGGATGCGACAGACGGGCGACCGAAATATATACAAATATGTGCACGTTCAATAAAACTGTACCACCACCCAACCAGATTGGCAATATCACTAATAACAACAACAACGAAAACAGCAACGAAGAACAAGCATGAAAAACAGAGCGAAACCGAAAAGGATACAGCAGCATAAATGTCATATAATCATATCATATTTCTATACGTATAAACATACACACATACATACACTGTATGTGTAGTATAATAAGTATTACAACAAACACACAATATTTCGTTGTAGAGCTACTACATGGCAAATGCGATAGTGAGCAGCAGCAACGACTGGCGTTTGTTTCGAAGCTGAATTGACAACGWAGGACATGTTAAAAGGATATGCGAAAGTACATAAATGAGAAAATCACGAAAGAGCGTAATATGAGTTGTGAGGATAAATAAAACGAGCGAAAATGACGGAAGCGGAGAGATTTTGTGATACATATTAGCGCACTATTGAGTGCTAAAATATATTTATGTACATACACACATATGCGTATGTGAATGTGTATGAGAAATCGGTGAATCAGGCGCGTACACAAAAGAGGGGGCAGTAGRGATCGCTGTGGGTTGAGGGTCATTTATTTTTGATGAAATGCAAACTTAATTGCGCGTGTTTGCGCATTTTCCATTACTATTTTTAACTATTTCGCATTTTTTGAGTTCTATGTTGGCGTTGTAAAGTAATAAAGTAAAGTGAGAAAGTTTTAGTAAAAATTTAATATTTCAGCAAACATCTTTTATGTTTGTATATATTTTGAATTGCAATTCACTTATTAAACGTTTGCTGAGCGTGTATCTGATTAGGCAGCAATATTTCTTTTTTTTTTTTAATAATTTCACTATCATAGCTTTTTTACTTAAAAAATATACATATACTATATTTTAGTTGAAAATAAATATTGAAAAATCAAAACAGTAAGGAACTCACTTTTATGTCATATTCAAAAACTTTGCTTTGCTCCTTAGTGATAGCGCGTTTTGAATCCTTTTTGCTGTTGTTGTACAACTTCGCTATACCCCAAAACGGCGGCTTGTGTTAATATGTGGTTATTGTTGTTTTTGGTATAAGTTTCTAGTTGGCTGCTTGCAGCGACTTCAGCAACGGTTTTCTAGCTGATTATTGCACATTTTTATTTAAGCGTGATATGTGCCAACGAATTGAAGAGAATTCTGTACACTCTGGTCACTGTAGTTTGAGCAGCCAAATACTTGGCCAGKAAAATATATTTGCATGCAGTTTTCACTTTTCTTTCATATTTTTCGCTTGGTTTTTAGAGTATTGCACAGAGAGCACAATTTTTTCGATAATTTTCTATTTGTAAAAAGATTTTCAGATTTTGAAAATATTTGCTGACATTTTTTGTTTCTCATTGAGTTAAGTAACAGAAAAGCTTTTTTCAATACGCAAAAAGTCGTGTTAAGTCAACGCGCACACACACTATAAAAACACATATATATGTATGTATATTAATATATACATATAAGTAAAAAATTTATGCGCACTTAAAACAACAAATCTTTGGTTTGACTATATTCATATTTTTTCTCGCACAACGGTGTTTCACTTATTGGAAATTATTTTGCAATTTTAATTTCAAATTTTAGCCCATAAACTTTCTCAATGGTTTTATTTTTTATGCAGTTTAAATATTGAATGCTTATATTTCTTTTGTTCCAAAACGCCCGCAGCCTAAAAGCCCACTACGCGTACTAGCTTGTAAGGCTCTGGCGTGTCTGAGATCAGCGAGTAAACTAAAAMGAGTTGGGGTTGCTGAAGCGGCCGAAACCCAGCCGAGTGCGTGAACGGCGCAAGAACGAAACACAGGATCAAAACGGCGACTACACACAAACTTAGCAGACAGGAGGCGGCGCAATGTAAACAACAACAATACACTCCATATATAAACATATAGATACACGCATACAAGCGCAGTACGACTCACAGATACTTCGTGAGTAGCGTGTAAAGTGAGAACGAAACGAAGCTGAGATGCGCATGCGCTCGGCTCTGCACTCAAGGGAATTCGCGAAACTCGAAAACGAGTGAAATGGAAGTCTGCGAAGGCAAAACGAGCACAGATGGAAGCATTGTCCTTATGGCAAAGAGTAGAACAAATTTTGAGCGGATAAACACTGCAGCGACACACATACATACATGAGAATGTATTAGTTGAAGTATATGTAAATACATATACATATATATATATATGTATGTACGAAATAATGGTAAAAAGGATATGAGGAGAATGTATGCGCAAATTGTGTGTGTCAGCAATCAAATAGAAACGCCGACAAGCGTAGGCTAGAGCAATGTTGTTGAGAATGTAACAAATGTGTGATAAATAAGTAAGCAAAAGAGAAGGCAAACAAATAACGAGTCCCTCCGGACAAAGCGTCGCACTTGGCTGGTTTGAAGCGCAAACAAAATTCAATTAAAAAAAAGAATAAAAATAAATAATAAATAGAGAAGCTTAAAGGCAGCGTAAATGGCAAACATGATTTTTTTTATTTAATTTAATGAAAAAGGATTTGACAAACAAAGAGCGCTTAGAGCTGCAAAGCTAACAAAGTTAATGAATGAAATGTTAAAAATATACAAATAAACAAACAAACTAATTGCCAATGACAAATTAGTATCCGGCTGCAAATTTGATTTCAAACAACTAATTCAACTACAATGGAAAAATAAAAAAAAATTTAAGTAAAGAAAATAAAATTTATTTTAAAAAATTATAATATCTACCCGTTTTCATAACTATCACATTTTTTTACTAATTTTTTATATAAAGTATAAATTCTTTCAAACTAAGCTTTYGTAAATAAATAAATAAAAATTTCTTTCGCCAATTTTTCTCTGCGCCGTGTTAAAGAGCTTTTATTTCACTATGCAGAAATATCCGACATGTAAAATTACACGTTCTTAGCAACTGAGAAAAACTGTGCCGTTGATGATGCAGTTATTTTTTTCTTTTCTTTCAAATTTCACAGCTACTGGCATAATTAGGGTTACCATATACTTAATAGTTTTGCAAAAAATCAGGTGTACCATATTACCCACACTTACTCTAATAATAAAAAAAATAATAATTAAATTTTGTACAAAAATTTTAATTAAATTATAAAAAAAATAATCACACAACATAGAAAAAAAAGACAAAGCTATAAGAGGTACACGCAGTGTGATACTTTGAAAACATTTTCATATAGTTTTTCAATAGTTTATACCTTTAAAAATAACATACTAAAATTTCAAATCTATATCTCAAATATATTTTGTATAACAGTCATTTAAATAGTAAACTCTCAGTTCAATCAACTGTAACAGTTATCTTTAAATCCTTTTTTCGTAACAGCATTTTTCGACTTTGCAGCAGTGATAACTAGATCATAGATGTCATATTACTCAAAAAATATTTAAAAATTCTACAACCGATACTTAATTTTTTTTATTTCCCAAAAATAGACGTTTCCTAGGTTGTCACACTAGGTGTGGCCTTAACTATAACTCCTTTCAAGAACTTGATTCCGACCATTCACTTTGTATGGTAAACAAAAAATGTGCAAAATTTCAGAACGATAGCTCAAAAACTGAAGGTCTAGTTCGAGTATAGCACATAGCTAAATCGAATCGAAAGAAGAAAAAACGTTAACTTCGGCTGCACCGAAGCTAATATTATAATTTCTTAACAGGTKCATTTCTTTTAGTAACTACGTGTTCAGTTTGTATTGAAGTTCTATGCTATAGTAATCCAATCTGAACAATTTTTTCCGATATAACATTATTTCTATGAACAATAACTCATACCAAATTTCGTGAATATATGTACATATATCGTCAAATAAGGAAGTTTCCCTTGAAGCATTTCATTCCAATCAGTCAGTTTGTATGGCAATTATATGCCATAGTTAACCGATCTGAACAATTTCTTCGGAGATTACATTGTTGCCTTAGAAAATAATCTATACCCAATTTCGTGAATATATCTTGTCAAATACAAAAGTTTTCCATACAAGAACTTCATTCCGATCGTTCAGTTTATATGGCAGCTATATGTTATAGTGGTGCGATATCGGCAATTCCGACAAATGAGCAGCTTCTTGAAGACAAAATGACGTTTGCAAAATTTCAAAACCATATCTAAAAACTGAGGAACTAGTTCGGATATATACAGACAGAAGAGCAGACAGACATGGCTAAATCGACATCACCTCAACATACATACATTTATATGTACATATGTGACCTGGTCGACGGAAAGGGGGTTTAGGTGTCAAAAAATCAATTTTCACTTTTTAGTTGATTCGGATGGAAGATGAGATATTTTTTTTAACAGCTGTTTCCCAGAAAACTAGTTTTCGCACGTTAGCTCCCGTTTCGTAGACCAGGTCACATATATACTTTAGATGATCTCCGACGCTTCCTTCTGCGTGTTAAAAATTTCGTGGCAATCTTAAAATACCCTGTTTAGGGTATAAAAATATATCCTAGCAAAACATTAAAATGAATGACGAATTCGTATTTAATCAGTAAAATTCGTTTGTGGACTACATACATACATCAACATTCAATTAGATGAAAAGAAAGACTGCGAATAAATATGCACAAATTAGAAGTATATGCTTATTTGTACATATGTCTATGTGGTATATCAACATATATATTATGTACATATGTATGTTGAAAACTTAAGACTTAAATCCAACTGGACACTCATCGAGCAGTCGTCTCATAGACTTTTGACCAAATCCATTTTTATGCAGCTGTGTGTACGAGTATGTATTTCATTCGATTATCACAGACACATACTATGTATTTACCTGATTTAATTTCATTTCTGCATTAGGAGCTGAWATGTAGTGACCAAAACTGTCTCAGCATCAACACAGAGCGTCACTGCGTGAATTAATATAATACTATATATCATGTGTATGTGTTCAGATATGTATATTGATGTATGAGTTTCATTATGTGCATTTTTAATGATATTTATTCTGCCCGACATTAGTTCGGCTCGTGGCGCGTGYATAGACTAAGGGCAAAGGATATGCGGGCACAAATATAAAACTAAACGTACATATATGTATGGATGYATGTGTAGAGGAGGACTTTTTTATTAATGATAAAAATTTATTATGCACACACTACAACGAATGCTGCTATTGCGATAACACTAGCAAAATAGATCAAACTAAATATAATAAAAAATAACTGTTTTATAGAAAAAATGATTTTTCGCAAAAGGTTCATGAAAGATAAGCGATGTGGTGAAGCAGAAGTACAACATCCATCAAATATACTTGTCTATGTGCATTAGAGTATTTACAAAACTGTCGGTTGCCACTGCTGATGATTTGGCGAAATTATGGGATTTCATTTTACTTAACGATTGGCAAAATAAAGAACGAAATATTACATTAACTACTCACATTAAACGCGTGAGGGCGTAGCTTGATAAATATGGCTGAATGGCAGGCGCTTGGGAATTGGATTAGATGTGGTCGGAAGATTAATGAAATATTGCACAAATGATTTCGTTGAAGTTAGAAGAAAACGGGAAACGTACACACACACATGCCGCGATATATAAATACGAAAATTTAAGCCAGTTTCTTTTTTTTTTGCTTTGCTATGGCGAAATCACAGGGGCATAATAACATTAATATAATGACAAAAAATATATGTATATAAGTTAATTTAAGAACAAAAAAGAATTCATAAACTTTACATATATATATGCGTACATAAGTATATACACAGATGTAGTAATAGGTCTAGTAAAAATGCATCCCTTAAATTCAAGGCTAGAATGAAATTGTTGCCAGTTTGAAGGTATTTTCATAATGACTTCAACTCTTCAGGCAAATCTTCTTAGCCTTCTTGATTGGCGTAGTCACCGCTTACGCGATTATAGCCGAGTTAACAATAGCGTCTTTTTTTCTTTTCGCTACGTGGCGCCAATTAGATATTCCAAGTGAAGCCAGGTCCTTCTAAACTTGGTCCTTCCAACGGAGTGGAGATCTTCCTCTTCCTCTGCTTCCCCCGGCGAGTACTGCGTCGAATACGTTCAGAGCTGGAGTGTTTTCGTCCATCCGGACAACATGACCTAGCCAGCGTAGCCGCTGTATTTTAATTCGCTGAACTATGTCAATGTCGTCGTATATCTCGTACAGGTCATCGTTTCATCGAATGGCTAATACTTCAGCAAAAACAWTCGGCAGAGAAAGTAACAGGAACAGTAATCACTAGTGTCAAGACGGGACTATCAGGTGGCATTATAATATAGCGTCTACCACCAGGGATGACATGATTTTGACAGCTTGTGGCGGCCATGTTTGTTAACGGATTTTTGTCAAATTTTGTTAGTTTGTTCAGTAGAATTGTCATTTCATCATGCCACTTTGGTACAACGTATGAAAATTGTCCATTATTATTACGCAAATTCACGTTCACCAAAAGAATGTTGAAAAATCATTTCCTCAAATGTGGTCTATTTCGGATTAAAAACTTCATCAACACATAAAATTGTCGCTATTGGGGCGAATCAAATCCTCGTGTGATTCAGGAAACACGATTGCGTCCTCAAAAATGGACCTTTTTGTGGGCATTGTGTTATGGTGGCATCATCGTGCCTTGTTTCTTTCGAAATGAGGCAGAAAATCACCATCAACAGCGTTATAACATGGTTCTGTTGACTTTCTCCCTGAGTTTAATGAAATTGACGTAGCGTCTTGTTAATTTCGAGAAATGACCCAGTCAAATGGACGCCAAGATCTTGTGATTTAACGCCTCTAGATTAGTTTGTCTAGGGTTATGTTAAATCAAAGATTTACCCAAATTAACGAGTAACGCTCGCTTCATGCTTCACTGTGTTATTAAAAATTTTCGTAAAAAGAGGATAATCATAGAATTATGACATAGATAATCATAAATGACACAAAATTATCTGCATAACAAAAACGCCATTTTGAACAAATGCAAGTGTTTTATTTCATTTTAACATCATTCTTATTGGTAGTGAGCTCACGGAGCGAGTCACTGTCGATGGGTATAGCCCAGCATTGTCTTGACGGAAACTATTCCACTCCTATTAGCCACATATGGCCGCTTTTGGGTGATTTGTTCATATATTTCAAGTGTCCGAAGGAATAGGTTGATCGTAGGTGAACTGGTCATAGTAGATGTTTCCCTGTCAATCCGACTGCGGTACTCGCCGTTGCCAATACGCAAAGGACCATAAATCTTCCGCACAAGTTTTCCCTCGAACTCTCCTAAGACCGAATCATCAGATGATGTCTTTCTCCAAGCCTCTGCACCATATAGTAGGACGGGAATGATGAAGGACCTTTAGAGTGCGGTCTTGGTTCGTCGAGAGAGGGCTTCATACTTTTCAATTGCTTACTCAGTCCGAAGTAGCACCTGTTGGCCAGAGTTATTCTTATTATTGTTTAAGAGTATTTAATTTTCGTAGTATCATCGAAAACGTTGCCTACATTTCAGCGCGATGATAATAATATATTGAAATATGTCGATTATTGTTGKTTAGATAATAAACAGCGTTACTATCGTTTTGTTGAGATTAATTTAAATATCATAATTGCTTAATAGATGATTAAATTATAGATAAAAGTGGAATGTACTTCACATACAGTAAGGAATGGATCCCATTTTTTATTTTTTTCTAATGTAATCCGTTGTGAAAATAAGTCCAAAACGACTTTTGCTACCTTTGCACTCAAGCGAATATTCAAAAACCTGCTTATTGAGAAAGCTACACAAAGGATTAGTTTTAGTTTTTGAGATGCACTTATGTTTTTAACATTTCTGAATGAATGGAAAACATTTTGTAATTTTTACGTATTCTTCTTACAAAAGGGCTTGTGCCTAACATCGTCACGAACACTATAAAACCGATTAACAGCCAATTTACCATTACAGCAACTCGCTCACGCCTAAGAACAGCGGGAAAGGTATGAGCAGCACCTGTCGCCAAATAGCTAAGCGTATAAACTATGAAAACGCGACAGAAATGTTTCAAGCAATTCTTTGCATATTTGTGGCATTTGTGACGTGCAGCAGCGCGCTTATTATAATTATGAGCGAAATTTTAGCGAAAAAACGAGCGAGTGCCAAGCAATCTAATTATGGACACAATGGTACGTAAAATACCTAGCTACACACATACACCAAATATCTAGCTCGTGTTTGGATGTAGGTGAGTGTGTGTGTGACATGCGATTGCTAAGGCAGGCGCAACGCCAACAAGGATAATTGCGACAGCTGAGCGGAATTCAAATGCTTTTTAATTTCAAATTCAAGTAGCTGCAACAGAAACACGTATTTTCACATTTACAGGCGCATATACATACTTACTATTGCAGCACAAGCAACAAAGAATAGTTAGAAAAACTGTATTGCGAAACAACAACAACAAGAACTAACAATAGAATAGAATTGGAAAATGAAGCAGCGTAATTTCCATAATTGACACACAAACGAACGGACTATGTGCAGACGTATGTATGTATCTATAAAATGAAACTTCGTATGGGCGTATGTTCAGACTTACATACATATGTATGTACATACATAATCGTATGTACATTGTTCTTGTTGTTGCGCAATGGTTGGAAATACCCAAGTGCACATGGCCGCCGCAAAAAATATTGCGCAAAGAGCACGTACCACAAATTCCTTTTACACAACGACACACACACACACTTATCGCAGTCGACACCCATATAAATGCATTTTCGAAACCAGTAGAGGTTACGCCTAATACACACAGTTGGTGCTTTTGACTCGTCAGCGCTCGAGCGCGAACCCGCCGCACATCCTTTGGCTTTGAACGCGCTTATATACTCATATACATACATACATATAATGTATGTGTGTGTGTGTTTGAGTTTGTAAATGCAAGTAGCACGCATACATGTCGCAATCACTTGGTCGTTCGCCGTTCTTAGCCTTTGACGGATAACAGAAAATACCGAAAACTTGTTTTGAGCGCAGCGTAGAAAAAGCGCCGAACCGTTACGTGAACGTACCAGAATACGTACGTACGAATGTCTGTTTATGTGTATGCATTCATATGTAAATGCATGCAATTAGACCAGCATACTTATCGAAACAGCGGCATGTGTGCTTTCAAACAAATAGGTTTGCCAGCCAAGCACTTTTCTACCCAGGACAAAGGATTACAAATTATATTTGATCAAAATCAAATTAGTCCTTTTCATACGTGTGTACAAGTACGAAAACTGGAATGTGCGCGAAGCTGACTATAYTCAATAGAAATTTTTGAAACTTTCTCATACTAGAAATACCAAATTTTCTGAYTGCTTTTTTGTATTGCTTCATGATATCTTTATAGAGTTGCCAAATTTTAACCTTATAACTTTCATTGAAAGTTTTATTCAACTGAGTTCTGATATTCTTATAAATGTACACCAGGGAGGGAGCTCCTCTTTCTCAGAACAGTTAAATGTGAAAATTGAAAATTGTTTCAATATTCTTCACCTATTTGTCTAACTCTTGAGTATTAGTGATCTTATTATTATTTCTGTTTATTTCTAAGCCCCTTGTAGACATCTTCTTCTTTATTGGTGTAGACACCGCTTACGTAGTTAAAGCCGAGTTTACAACAGCCCTTTTTGGCGCCAATTGGAAATTCCAATTGTAGCTAGGTCTCCTCCACATGGTCTTTCCAACTAAATAGAGACCTTCCACTTCCTCTCATGACCTAGCCAGCGTAGCCGCTGTCTCCTGTCAATATCGTCGTGTTAACTTATAGACTTTGGGCTTAGTTCGGCGAGAAAGCAGGAGAGAGCTATTAGTCTAAACTATATTTATACCATCCCTCTAGAATTTCGATAATTTGAAAGAGCACTGAGTCTATCTGTCTTTCCGTCCGTATATACAAGATGTAATCAATTGAGATATCGGAACCGCCGATATCAGACCACTATATGGCTTTACAAACGGATCGAGAAATCATTTTTACTCCAATAACAAAGTGGAATATGTATACAGTATAGACCTTTCTTTAAGAGAAAAAGCATAATATTCATAGCCAATGACATTAAGTTGGAATCGCAGTATGTGCGTTAACGAATCCACACAATGAACTTCGAAGCGAAGAAATACCGCAGCATTCGAACAGGAAATAATCGCCGGTTAAGTGTTACTTGGAAGGGGAATCAAATTAAAACTAACCGACAAAGTGACAAAAGACAAGAAAAAGCAATAAATACAACAACAGCAATATGACAAATTCAGTAACAGGACAAGTCCACTAAAAGAAGGGGGACGACAGTCGACCGTGTAACACTGCCAAGTTTTTCCGCCTCACCTACCCCGCTAAACTCTCGATTTTCATTTTGCACTTCTGGTCAGTGACACGGCACCAAGCCAAGGAGATACAACAACAAACATTTAAAACAAGCAAACTAGAAAGGGACGCGCATTGCAAACCAAAAATGTGGCCAACAATGACAGCTCTAAAAATAATAAAAACAACAATAGACAAAAAAATCGTTATTAAAAACACGTTTTAAAAAACACAAGCTCAGTGAAAACCGAGCTGGTCTAAAAAGTGCACATTGCACACACAGTTTTATAAAACTCGATAAAATTGTAACGTGCGAGCCGCAGAATAACAGGACATAGGCAGAAGATGGCGTCCCTTCCGCATTGGCAATAGAAGCGGGAACAAATACGAAGCACAAATACATGCACACCAGCATAATTTCTCATGTTGTACATATTAGTAGGTTGCATGTGTGTGTGTGTGTGTTTGCTGTGAAAAACCAACTAGATTCACGTGCACATGAAATAATTTAAATTTCTCTCTGCTATATACATATGTATAGTATGTAGGAAATTTCGCCTTCGCCCGTCTCAGCCAGCGATATGCAAGCATGTGTGTGTGTGTGTGTGTGTGTGTGTGTATGGGGCGGTGTTTGAGTACGAAGCATTCGACGGGTCGCGCAGTACAACAACAACAATGTAATAGCAATAAAAATGGCATTCCGGTTTTTTGTTTTGTTTGTGCAGCCGTGTTTTTTTTTTTTTTCTACCATAACTTTTGTCGTTGTTGTGTGACATTAGCAATGAGAGAAAAGCACAGCAGCTATGGCGGACTCGTATCTAAAATCAAAATTTCATGCCACACACAAAGCAGTCAAAATGTAGTAGTTGCAAATTCATTGATGCGTACACTGTAAGAATTAATAGTGCCAAATTAGTAAATTAGAATAACATGCGGATTATGAAAATTCAGACTTTATAAAAATTATGAATTATAGAACGATTTTTTTAGTTGATTTTACGATTATTATTTTATTTTCAGTAATTGCCAAATTTTAATATTAGCGAAAATACTAAAAAAAAAACTTGATGACTTAAACCGAATTGCAAAACAAAAAATCTTAAGACAAAATTTCAAAATTATCAGATTTTAATAATTGAAAAGGATCAGTTCAAACAAGAAAAAAAGTTTGACTGAAACTATATTACCCTTCACAAGAAAGATTTAAGTACAAGGACAAGGAAATTTTAGCGTTCCCTTTAGGAATAAGCATGTCAAGTTTCGTGATGATATCTTGTCAAATGAAACAGATTTCTATACGAGACCTACATACATTTTTATCGTTCGCTTTGCATGTTCAGGAGTCATCATTAGAGTGTGTTTGTATAACGTGAATTATATTTTATAAAAAAATTGTTTTTCTTCGTAAAATTCTACCGACTACACTTAATAAGTGGAAGAAGGTATATAAAATACAAGAGAGTACAAGGAGTCCTCACGAACATGTCTTGGAATTTTTCCACGAAACCTGTAAAAACACAGAAGAAAGCTTAGCAAGAAAATTAAACTCGCTGGGAAAAATTATGCAAGTTAAGTTCATTGAATAAAAAAATTAATATTTCCAAATTATTTTCAGACTTAAGGTTTCAAAATCTCAACATTATTTTACAACAATAATTAACAATTTACTTTAGCAAAACCAGCAATCTCCCAAAACCAAMTTCTCACCGTGCATTGATGGCAAAGCCACATATGCGAACAACTAACGGCACTTATTCTCCTGCAGTCATTATCCTGAATCGCCGTTAAAACTGTCAGTAAACAACAAAAAAAAGATACACACTCATGTTAACGCTAGCATAAAAAATTTATATAAAATCCTATTAGAAAAGCTGTTAGAAATCGTGAAGCTGTAAAAGAAAAAACACCGAAGCGAACGCGAAATGAAAATAAAAATTAGTATAGTAAAAATCATATTTTATTACAACAACGCACACAATACGCTTTGTCAAAAGCACATGTACGCGCACACGTRCACACACACGCAACAGAACACGTAAAATAGTTTATGTGTATGCGAATATGTCGGAATAAAATTGCCACAGCCTTTGGCGTCGGTCGATTAATCCTCGACGTTGGCCAGAGTCAGCGAGGCAGGAAGGCTGCTGCTAATTGTATATACAGGCAGCAACAATAGCGCAAATCAAAAAAGGAAAATCGAATAAAAATACAAGAAAAACGGAGCGTGCGTCCCCTCGGTTCACATAGTTGCTGCGCTGTGTGGAAACCATTGAAATCGCCAAATGCGCTCGACAACACGTCGCTTAATGCGCTCAAAGTATTTTCTTGCTGACTAACTGAATGCGACCGATCTGGTCGCTGCGCTGTATACATCTACGCGTCCTTCCCTTTGTACCGCTTTCAATATATTCTGTACATTCGCCTGCTATTATGTGCCTTGCGTTGTTATCCTTCTTCCATTCACTTCATTCGATATTTTGTATCCTTGTTGCGCTGCAATAAACTCCCAACACCCTACTGCGCAAGCTCAGCAAAGGCAGCAAGTTTTCACCGCTGTCATTGGCGCTCTCTTTCTTTCTTTCATCCATATGTGTACGTCGGCATCTATCTTTTCCTACAAATTACGAGAAGGCTGCCGCATATTCACATAACTTGTCTTATATTGACATTTTTCCTTCCTTCTTCGCTTCTATTTTCGGTGCTCAGCGTGTCCTTTGTAGCGTACGCGCAATATTAAATTTCATTTGAGAGATACCTTGTATGTACACCAAAATTAAATGCGCGCCTTGGTGTCCCCACGCAACCCACAGGCCTATACTTGACACATCATCGACATACATATGTATATATGTATATATTTGCAGGCATATACATATATACATATATGGCCAGAGTCCATTTGGAGCAGTATAGTGTGTACTTATGAAGTTTCTAACTCTCTGTTTGGGAGAGAGGAGGGCAGTGAACTTSCGGAGTAGTAGAACTCCTGCTATTGGCGCGTTTTTATTATTGCTCTATTGCTAATGCTACGCAGAAATGTATGCTTCTTTTTCCAAATACCTTAGTTAACGAGCGGATTTCGCGGCATTACCACTTCCCTTTTTATTGCTATGCACTTTTGTCGTTGTTGTTGTTTCTTTATGTTTCAGCAGCCGCATAACTCACAAAGTTCACTTTTTATCTTTTCATTTCGTTTTCTCGTTGCCATTTTGAAAGGAAATTATATATGCATAGCACTCTGGCATTTTATCCTGTTTATGGTGATGCGGCCATTTACATTTTCCACTAAGGTTTGCTTCGAATTTCATGCTGCTGGTGTATGAAATTTTTTTTTTCAGAGGGAAATGAAGATATGAAAACTAGAAAGCATACATACATACTAGTACACATTTAAGCTTGTCGCTGCAGCTAAACGAGATTGAGTTATAAGTTCGCGGATTCAGGCAGGTGATATAGAGCAGATGTGTAAAGTAGCAGTAGTAGTAGAGTCGTCATTAAAATTTCTTAACTCCTTGTAAAAAAGTTTGGACATTTTAGAAGCGGAAGATAACAAAGAAAATCATTTATAACCTTCAAAGAACAGCAATAAACACTTTAATAAATATTAGACACAGACTTTTGTGCACACTCTTGACTAATTTGATAACAAAACAATTTATTTTCAACATTTCGTCTCTTTTACAGACTATTTAATAAAACGGTACATATCGCTTAAAAACAATAAGTTTTGCATAGTTATCGAAATCGATAGCTGCTACAGCCTCATTTCATATTAACAGATGTTCAGATGTTCAATAAAATGTATATATACTTTCTTTTAAGTATGATAAGTAAACAAATATTTGTTATATTATTTAATGCACTTGACAATATTAAGATGTGTTATTCATATAAATACACCACACAGAGTTTCTATTAACGAGTAGAAGGGGGCCACAGTTTGATAAATACATATATTATATAGGACATTGTGATAATGTAAAACAAAAAGCAATAAACTAATTCCCAAAGGCAAACCAAAACTAACTGGATACCGTTTAAAATGTTATGATATTATGAATCATTGAATAATATTTGGATCATAGAGAAGTAAATGAACTCGACAATATATTGCACAAGGTACATATATTGAAAACATTTAAAAGAAAAAAGTTGCTCAACTTTATAAGTGCAAGAAAAATCAAAATAAACAGCTTATTCTCTTTTGTATATCCCAAAAGTTTTGGTTTTGCAAAATTAATAAACTATAAAAATGTATAATTCCTATAACAACACACTCATGTATTTCTTATTATCTAAAAATTTTTAAATTCATTTAATTATCTATACCGTTTTTTATATTATTGTAAATAATTTAACTTAACCTAAAAGGTTATTGCACACTTTCCAACACTGCTTAGATTTSTTATTTCTATTAAATTCAATTGGACTGGTTATAAAAAGTGTTTATTGTTGGTTTTCAATATTATAAACAAGATATGTTACAATTTGATATGCGATGACACTTGTTTTACTCTACTCCTCGGTCATTAAAAATAGGCAGCAATAAAACACCTGTTCAATAACAAATCACTAATCTTTTAGCAAAACAGTTATTCAATGCACAAATGCAACTCGTTAACATTCGTACTAGTTGAAAGTGGAGSGAATTCCGCTCGCCATCAGTGCAATGCCAACACAACACAATGTCAAATGAATGAAGTGTTGTCAGCAACCACTTTTACAATAAAATACAACAAAATTAGGTCATTACTAGAAAAAAAAAAAAAAAACAAGAAATTGTAAACACACATATTGGTGCTACCCTTAATCTCAGACACATTACACCTGATTTCAAGGACATAAACAAAGGCTGATAATATGTAAGTGCATACTCATATGTAGAACGGAACGTACATATGTGAGGATATATGCGCACGTTCCTATCAGTATCGGCATGAAATGGCTGAGCGTTGAGAGCAGCAACATCTAGACTTTTATGAATGAATGCCAAGTAATTGCAATATTCTCGTATATATTACTAACTAACTACCACCAAATCCAAGTCAGATGCGATAAGAAGAACCCCTAAAAAGTGGTGGCCACCACCACCGATGACGACGACAACAACTCAGCCGGCCGGCATTAGAAAGACAAGCCATTCCTATATGATGCTACGGTGCTGAGCTAACTGATGAGTAGCAACCACCAAAAGGATCCACCGGGTTATTGTACGGTGGTTAAACATATGTTTTTTGTTGACAAACAAATCAATGCAACCATTGTCTATTGATGTCCGTCAAGTATTATTCTTTTATTTATGAAACCTTTTTTCTGGAAACCCCATGCAGAGCAACATGTCGGCGACTGATAAGAGAAAGATGACCAAAAATGAGTTTAGTGGTTATTTTCTYCCCAAAAAAACAACTTATAAAATAGCATTGTTTAAGCAATAATAACAAGTGGCGTTTAACACATATGCATGGCTGTTGTGGCGCGTGCTGCCAGACGGACGACGGCGTTGGGGAGATGCGGGCGGCAAGCAGCAATGAATGCCATCGAACGGCCTTGCACCTAGAAAACACAAGTGCSTGTTGTGCTCACTCATTTCCACCCTTTAGRTACGTGTACCGAGTACAACAAAACAGAGCAATGCAGAGCAAACGGCATGGCACAGTCAGTTAGTAGGTCTCCGGCGGTCTCTGGCCTCCAATGCCAGAGCCATAATGCCGGTGTTGGTGGTGGTTCTACTGCTTCTGCTCTGATGTTGGCCAACAAACTTGGTGGTGGAAACAGTAGTACTATCCAGGGCTGGTGGTTGTTTGGTTCCAAAAATAAATACCAACCACCGAGGATGATGATGATGATGACGATGGCTATGATGTTGACTATAACGAGCGGCAAGGCAACCAGACGAGTAACCACCAAACAACCAGTGCATCGATATAAACAATTGAAGAGAGATATATTTGAGTGCAGTAAACAAATAAATAGGGGTATGAAAGCATAGGCGTCGAAACAGCTGATGTCGGGAAGTGCCACACAAAAGGTCACAATGACACGTGGTAAGTAGGTTGCACTGCGTCTAGACAAAGTCTCGACATTGCAAAAACAACAAACGGAAATCTGCAACAACACATTAAGGGTGTTCATACCGGCAGGGTAGGAGAGGGTAGGTGGAGCGCAGCGAAAATAAAGTATTTAAGGGAGTGAAATGACAGTGAAGGTGGAAAACAACCACTAAAATGCTACCAAGGTTGTCGCCTCTAGCGGTGGGCTAGGTCAAGTGAGGTGCCGTTATCGTAGACATTTCGAGCATGTGCTCCTACATTGCCACTTTACGTCAATCCATGGCAGTCATATAAGGATATTCCATGCGTAAGCACGCAATGCGGCTGTATAGCGAACGAAGCCGTACAATCAAACAACAAGCACAATAATAAATCGAAGAAGAAATTTATCATTATCATTATACCACATACACTTTTAAGTGTATAAAAAGAAACTTATGTATGTTTATACTAGAAGCGGTCAGCTAGACAGCGCATACAACTAAACGGCCACTCGACCACCACCACCTGCCCGCATTCAAATGTGGAGCAGCTGATGGATATTTATTTACACGCATGCAGAGAATAAAGTATAAAAGAAGGAACGAACAAAGAGTACCAAAAAACTAAGTAGAACCGTACAGAATTTATGTATGTACTTGCGGGCGGTCGTTCGGCTGTATAGTAGGCATCTATGTACTCAGTTAGGTACATGAGCTAACAGGAAGCGGCGCGAAGAGGACGAGGTGTAGTAAGTAGTAAGCATACAAAACAATACAACAAAAGCAGTACTCAAATAACAGCAAAATAATGACGTCAACGACCCGCTTTAACGGATCAAAATTTTTATGCGGCCGACCAAAGGAAAAAGGACGAAAAGAAAACAGACAAAAATTTATATAGACTTGCACCGGTCGATCAGTCTGTTGGTCGGTCGCTGACTCCACAAGCGATACTAAATGCATCAACAACGAGTACAGCAACTAACAACGCGCAGCGTACGACAAATAAGGCCAAGAATAGCAATTCATCAGGACGGACTGGCAGCGATCGAGTCGTTAAAGTGCATGAACTCGCGCTGACGTGTCTAAAAATGGACAGATGTGCGGTTGCGAGCGCTAAGCACACACACACTTGCTTACATTGTATCGGTTCTACACACACGCACGCACACACGCCCAAAAACTCGCTGGCAAGGCACGACGCACAGCTTGCCTGCAGGACAAACAGCCGGCTGATAGCTAATGGCTCTTGGCTGCGACGAATGACAGAGACACAGCGAAGCCGATGTGAAAGAAATTCAAATGTATGTATGGATGTGTTTGTGTCAAAAACGTGGAAAGAACCCGCTTGCAATTGGAAAAGTGCCTATAATAGCAACAACAACAGCAGTATTAAGCAAACACTACTGCACATGCGCACATTTGAAGAAATTGAAAAAAAAAACATACATACATACATACATACATACATACATAGATACAAATAAATGGAACGCACCATTCACTTCAATAGGAAGTAGAGAATTCGGTACGCCTGCTGTTACATTGATTCTATTCAAAGATATGAAATAAAAAGTAAAAAATAAATAAATGATCGCAACGCAAGCAGATGAGGCTGCAAGTTGTGTGAGATGAGAGATATATGTACATACATGGA
This sequence comes from Bactrocera latifrons, assembly GCF_001853355.1. Taxonomy (NCBI): domain Eukaryota; kingdom Metazoa; phylum Arthropoda; class Insecta; order Diptera; family Tephritidae; genus Bactrocera; species Bactrocera latifrons. The sequence continues at coordinate 299,880 of NW_017536186.1, read as the reverse complement.
TACATATTTAMCTTTGGAGGTAAAACAATGCGCGCTGCTGTCGCAATGACGCTCAAGGACATCTGTGCGCCGCGCGTACCAATCAAAACGGCCAAATGCTGCGACTGCGCGTCCCACTAACTTACAGATAGTAAATACAAACATACATATAAGGCACTCGCACAAATTACACAACAGATTAAACGCCCATTGGACATCGCAATAAARATTTTATAAATATGTAATCGCAAATCGACTGTTCATACATGGCAGATGTCAGATGATTGAAGAGATTAGCAAATGGTGATTCCTAGATAGAGCTAATCATTGAACATCGCATAGTAATACAATCGAGGGAATATAATTTGCTTAATTCACAATGAATATAGAAAATTATTTGACAAGTCTGTGAGCAAAAAGCCATTGAGTCGTCTTGAAAGGACAACAAAATGCTGGCATATGTATGTATGTGCTTAAAACATATATTACTAAATAATTCAAGCTCTTCTTTGAAAAAACTAATGATTGAATTGTATTTACACTGCCATTAAATATTTCAGAAATTTCTATTTATTAAGTAGCAGAGTGAAAATATTTATGYTTAAGAGGTTATATGGGTTTCATCGGCTAAAAAAATTAATTATTTTTAACAATTTTTTCTCATGTAAAAATTAAATATTTTAATTCAATTGTTTATTGTTACAAACATACACTTAACAAAAAAACTTTGAAATTTTTGGACAAAATTTTTTTGAAACTCGGCCATTGTGAGGTTTTAGTTAAACCCTTAACTTCGAATTTGGATGAAGTTAAAAAATCTGAAAATTGAATTTTTGGCAGACATATTTASAAAAAAATTWAAAYTTCATTTCGCGACAAAAACCCTTCGTTCAAGTTTTTAAGAATTGTGYCGCAAAGATCTATACAAAATTGCTTGAAGATCGGTTGAGAAGTTCTCGAGAAGTTTTCGAGAAAAACGCGTTTAAATGCGGCGCACTTAGGCTAGCTAGCCTCCAGCGCACAAGTTCTTAAGGCTGTATCTCCGAAACTTTTATTCGCATCAGTTTAAAAATTTAGGACAATATTCTAGAGGTGTTGTAGAATTTAATAAAACAATCGAYTTTTTGAAACTAGTAAACCCATGTAACCCCTTAACATTTACGACTTGAAAAATAAATACTCAATAGATGGCGCTGGTGTCAAAATGTTTTTAAATATATATTTTTAAATACAAACACGAAACGAACACGAAAAATGTTCCAAGAGTTATCTTTTATAATAAATTATTAGCAAATATAAAATCTAAAGTGACTTGAGGACAAGACGTTTCAAACAAATATAATATCTTATTATTTCGACAGAGGATTGGAGTACAAGTTTAATGCGTTATATGTATATAAAATATTATCATATTATAAATATAACCTGCCGAGAGAAGAAAGCAAGACATTCTATCATTACTAAAAATGTATATAAGCTGAYTACACCGCAAATAAGAACATCGTTATTACTAGAAAATGGATAGTACTTCAAAGCTTAAGTCGCTTCCAAACAGYTGATTGACGTCTACATTAAATATTTGTTGACAGTAGAGAAAAAATTCCTTGACATATGGATTTCTTGAACTTTTTCAGACACCAGAAAAAAATTAATATGAATGTTCGTCTATTAAAAAATAAAAATTACAAACATTATAACTGGTATGCTGAAATTATTTTCTTTCAGTTTCAAAAACATATTTCTTAAAAACAAGGAACCTTTGATGAAAGTATTACCAACTTTACTGTGTAGTCTAGTAATCAACCCGATCCTCATTATCAACATTAAATATGATCATTACTATTAACAACACGCTATTTTGTGTGTGAATCAGCTGCTCCGAGCAGTTCAAACATTTTTCTATGACTACTGTTAGCATATGCTTGCGTGTGTATATCTAATGATAAAGCAAACACATGAAACGAAAAAGCATCTGTCAATACAGAAAAGGGGGCTTGATCTTTGTTGTTGATATTTCTGTTTTTCGTACATCTGTTGTTGGTTGGCTGCTTTTTTTTAATAATGACCTTTTGATAACTMATACGTTTTTATGCTGGTTAATCGCAGTTAAAAAAAGAAGCATTGTGGTATTTTATTAGATTATTTTTATGAGACATTGTTTTTAGTATTCTAGTGGTTCATTGGGGGTAATGGCATTGCCCAATAATACTATATCGAATATTTTTGAAACTTTTTTTATGAATTAACGTATAAATAATAAGGAAACTTATTCAAAACGACTAAAATATATTTATTACRCCCGGATAACTGGATATTTAAAATCTCCTAATTTAGAAATATTCAGTTTCGCAGTGACCGCCAGAAAACCAAGAACCCATTAAACAAAATTATATTGTAAACATTATATACTAAATAGTAGGAAGATCAATAAAACCTGCTGTTTTATGCAGAAGTTTTATTCCAAACAGTAAGATGCTRACAATTGAATTGTAAAATTTCATTAAAATTGAAATTTTCTTTTTTTTTACAATAAAGCCAAACTCATTTTCTTCACTTCAAACTAGTAAAATATACAATAAGATTATGGAAATAAGGATATAGCAAACGAAATATAGGTTATCGCCACAGAATTAATTATGCACACCGGTCAATCAAGTTTTAGGTTTAAATAAAATCGCATGRCATGACTTACGTTTATGTTTACAGGCTTATAGACGCATCGAGACTTTCCATGTAACATTTGAATAACAAAAAAACACGTTCAACACATGGACAACAACTACCGAATGTTATTACAAAAGTGAATTATGTGTAATATACAATATCTGAAGGAAGGCGTATAAAAAAAAGGTGCTGGCTTCCGCTTTCAAGCCACCGAACAATAATGCTGCGAGGATATTAAATATAATGACAACTTCAGCTGTCTGGGAACGGAACGGAGTATTGGAGCTGAAAACAAAAACACGAAGGTTGCCATATTGAAGAGGACAAACAATGGAAAATATATAATTTATTATTATTGCTTGCATATACATACAGTTGCGAGCATTGAAATAGTAGTGCCTATTGGCCAAGAGAGTTTTGCTTTAAATATTGTTTCTTTTATGATATTGCTCGACGGCAATTATTTTAGCTATATTCTCTGAAGTATAACGGTCCTGTTATATACAACAATAAGTGTGAATTACTAACCGTTACTTTTTTAAAGCCAATTTTATTGAGATATCTGTTTTTATGAGCGAGCAATAGAATAGTAGTGAACGATGAGATGATTGCAAACAGATAATTTTTAATAAAAAAAATTTAATTTTATTTAAAAAAAAGTTTCCAGATCTTTTATTAATTATTCAATGCAAAAAGCAAAAAAAAAAATATGACTTTGCACTTTTTTTGGGTGGGCCGCGGGAAGTATTGCAGTGACGAAAAACGAGAATGTATTCAATCTCTCATAAACGGTAAATCCTACAAGGGAGTGGAAAGAATTGTAGGGTGTTAAGCCACAACGACTCATAATGCAATTATTTATAAAAAAAAAGTCGAAAAAAGGGTCTCAATATGGATTCTTTCCGAGAATTTTACACCAATAGTTGTAAGATGTGCCAAGACTCGACCTAGAATGTCAGCAATGGAGATTCGGAACGAACTGAACCTGGCCTACGGTGTTCATACAGTGAGAAGACTTCTACATGAACATAATATATATTTCCGCAGTTATCGATAAGTACCGTTATTAAAAAAAAGTCATATAACAAGTTGTCTTACATTTGCCAAAGGACCGATTGAGAATTTGCCGATTGAGAAATGGCGCACCATCTTGTGGACAGATGTGTCGAAAGTTATTCTATACGGCGGTAAAGAGTCCCGTCAGTATCTAAGACGCTCCGCTAATAGAGAGTACGACCCCAGATTCAGCACAAAAACTATGAAGCTTGGCGGTTTGAATTTCATGGTTTGGTGTGTTTTTCTTACAGTCCCAATTTCTTTGTGCAGTCCCAATTCACAAGATTACTAGCATAACAGACCGACACAAATTCGGGGATATAATGCAGTGTATTATGATACCATTTGCTAAAGAGGACATCCCGCTGAAAAGTATATTTCAGCAGAATAATGACCCGAAACATACCAGTAGGGTGGCAAAGGAGTGGTTTCGGGTCAACGGAATTGATGTCATGGATAGGTCAGCTCAATCGCCTGGCCTCTATAGTATTGAAAACCTTTGGGCAGACGTTAAGAAAGCCGTATGGAATGATAAACTCAAAAACAACAATGAGTTGTGGACCGTAGTGCAGCAAGCATGGCAGAACATACCACTAAAAAGATGCCAGTCTCGTAGATTCTATGAAGAGGCATTGTATTGCTGTTATTAAAAATCAAGGCCATGTTACCAAGTACTAGTATCTCGTATAGACGGAACTTCCAAAAATCCTTCAGTTTAAAAAAAAAAAAATTTATTACTTTCCTACTATTTTACTGCTCCCATCAAATTTCATATATAAACACAGCTTTGTGAATAAATATATCTTACACCCATTCAAATTAAAATACTTTTATTAATAAACGTAGCCAGGGAAATATGATACTTTTCGATTTCAATTGTTGTTAAAATTGTTTAGAATTTTGCATAACTCACAGGTATGTAAAACTCTAACACCCACTACTATTTCACTGCTCGCAGCTGTACATATATATGTATGTACATATGCATAGATATATAAAAATGCTTTTATTTAAAGGACACACACATACGCATACATATTTATACTAATGAAAATGCACATATGCATTTACATATGTCTATTGAATGAAATTCAATCTGACCACTCGACACATTGACACAACGGCTCATATTGCAAGCAAACAAGGAAAAAGACCAAGCAGAATAAGGAAGCGAGTAAACAGCGTCAGTGACAAAAAAAAATAAGCTGATGCAGTGTTGAAAGGACAACTTGTTCAAATATGTTGATATTGTGTTGCAGTAGCACTATGAAGAATGAACCAACCAGACGCACTGCCTTGCCTCTACTTATAGGTAACTGTGCTGAGGAAGCGTTACAAACATAAATGGATGAGTACATACAAACACATACATATCTATGTGCTTATTCTCAATAAATGCTCCTGTGAAGCTAAAAGATAGTGGTTGGCATTAACGTACTAAATGAATTCATGCCAAAGTAGCGAGGGCACTGAGATTTCCTGCGAACACAATACAACCAATTGCTAAGGACAATGATAAATGTATTTAAAAGTTTGATTTCCTTTTAGCGAGTAGCTCGACGATCAATTTTATTTTTACATTGGTTTCGGGTGTGGCTTATGATCGTAATATAAGCGGCACGTCCTGTACGTCCTGTCTTACGTGTGTAATAGGTGCTACTTACTTTCGCATTGCACTCGCGCATCATAAAAGTAGTGGCAAATATTTATTTATAGTACATTGAACTGTGTGGTAYAGCGTTACCAAACAAACATGTAAAGGAAAACAGGTAAGAATTGACGCTTGGCAAACAAGGATAATGAAAAAGGTTGTAATTTATAATGTACACAAGCGTCATATCTGCTATACAGTGAAAGAAAACAACTTACGCTGACGAAATAATTGCTAGTTTAGCCAGAGAATGTAAATAAAATGCTTTACGTTCTCTGGTTTAGCCAGAGAATGTAAAATGTAAATAAAATGCTTTACATTCTTTGGTTTAGCCATACAATTATTCTGATAAGAATTATTTGGAATGAAACACAGGGTGAAACAAGTGATTCTTTTTATATATTTTTCCAGAAGAGCGAAAAAAGATAAGCCGCAAAATGAGAATTCGTTATTTTTAGTTTTTACTTTTTACAATAACAAAACTATTTTTTATATTTTGTTATCCAGAAAAATCTT